>NW_010142853.1:0-43191 GCF_000699245.1 Pterocles gutturalis | reverse complement strand
CCTTAATGATTCTATGATTCTATGAATTAAAGAAGTCTCAACCCAGTAGTTCTGAGGAGAAAATGTCTAAAAGGAGGCTTGCAGCACTGGCTGAACACAAATTTACAAACAAAAGGATGCACCCTGTGATGTAACATTAGCTTGGTGCAGGACCACAAAAATCACCCATCTTTCCCTTCCAGAAACAAACTAACACCTACAAGGGATTAGTTCATTAAACTGTTTGTAATTAACCCTCAACTCTTTAGATGGAAAATACAGCAAATTGCTACAGTTACCTTGCAGTGCTATAAAAAATGTCCTAGAGTGATCAGACACACAGTTCTAAAATGAAATAGAGAATACTGGCAAATTACATTCCACTTACACCAAATATATACTTCCTATAATATTTAATTAATAAAGCCTGTTAAAATTAATACATTTAAATATTACATTCTGTATCTTTATGTAAACAGTGACACTCAGTAATATTTAAAAGACCCTTTGAAGACATTCTTTAACTTGTGGCACATTCTTCCTTGCTTCTCACGGAAATAAGGCTACAACTTTAGTCTGTCTGCACACCTCTGATCCAACAGAGCACTGATCTTGCAGACAAATATGTCTAACAGGCTCCAAATGCAGCACGTAAAAGACAGTCAAGTCTTACGAAAAACAAGCAGTCAGGATTTGGACAGCACTAACAGCAGACATCCATGGACCCTATGGATCCCAGAAAGGGAAACAATCTTGTGCTTCCATGTCCCAAGTCAGTCACAAATTTGAAATCAAGAAGAAATTAAACTGTCTTCTTCCCAGATTGACACTGAATGTTGAGGAAAGCAAACTGGAACATGGGATGGAAAAAAGATGAGACAAAATTTTGTTGAATTATCTAAGCGTATTCAGACATAGAATGAAAGAATGGTTTGTGTTGTCAGAGACCTTAGATATCAGCAAGTTCCAACGCCCCTGCTGTGGGCAGGGACACCTCCCCACTAGACCAGGTTGCTCAAAGCCTCATCCAGCCTGGCCTTGAACACCTCCAGGGATGGGACATCTACAGCTTCTTTGGGCAACCTGTTCAAGCGCCTCACCTACCCTCACAGTAAAAAAATTTCTTCCTAATATCTAAATCTACCCAGCTTAAAATAATTACCTGTCATCCTATCACTACACTCCCTGATAAAGAGTGCCTCCCCCTCTCTCCTGTAGGCCCCCTTCAGGTACTGGAAGGCTGCTGTAAGGACTCCCAGAGCCTTCTCTTCTCCAGGCTGAACAACCCCAACTTGCTCAGCCTGTCCTCACAGGGGAGGTGCTCCAGCTCCACATTCCACTGCCTAGATCACAACACTACCAGTTTGTACGCCAACGCTACACAACCAGTGTTAGAAAGCATGCCCGGATGTTCTAAGGTAAAGCATTTCCAATTTAGAGGCTCAGTAGTCCTGTACAGCAAGTTGACAGATAAAGTTCTTTCTACAAGACATGTCTAGTGCACAGTTCACAAAAGAGAGCCATGTTTTCAGTACATCCTCTCCTTGCTGTCTACATAATTCAAGCCTGGCAGTTTCAGCACCATCCTGAAGAATGGCGCAGTACTGCACAGCACTGATTCTCCACAATAGCCTAGAGTTCCGAAACTACAGATTACTGGGGGAACTTAATATAGTCTGAATGCCATTTATTCCACACATAGTGATGTTTTCAGCATTGCCAATATCCAATGTGAAATGCAAACATCAAGCAAAAAATATATACACGATTTTAACTCATTCCCAAAAAATTACCGTAAGTTGCTCTGTCTAAAAATTACTTAAATACATCTTTCAGAGTGCAAAGACTTCCAAGCCCAAAATCTGAGTCAAATATAGCATGAAGTAAGTTTCAGCTGGCAGTCACAAATAACAAGACATATCTTTTTTCCTATATTTCACAACACTTCTAACCGAAACACGTATAAAGGAATGTGACCTGAAAGACAATGAATTCTGGTTGGAGAATAACACTGAAAATTTCAGATTGCTAATAACTTCTCTAACAATCAGTGACGACAGTTTTACACTTTTGAACCATTGCTTACTGCAGTACCTGTATAACAAAGTCCTTTAATACTGCTGAAATCTACCACTGTAACTGTTAATTCGTTCTTAGGGTCAGAATGTATATACATAAATTTATCCTCAGATGACACCACATTGGTGTTACTCCAGAGTCTTTGCAAAGCATGACACTGAAAAAGTAACTGCCCCATACAATTCTTAAAGCAAGCAATTTCACTCTTACAGCTTTAATATTCTCAAAAAAAACCACTAGCAAATGCTAGACCAAATTAAGCAATTCATTTTGGGAATGTTTTAACAAAGTCATTTCTTTCTTATCACAAATGAAGTTAATACAGTGTTGGTTTTATTATTTTAAACATATACTAAAATTCCCAAACAACCTTAAATTGGTTAGAAGCTTAAACTACTGAAATAATCCATTAAATATTTACAAGAAACAAAAAATCAGAAGTTCACAGCACCATACCTGTGCCCTTGCATGAACTTCCCCAAGGAGACCCAAGTACTGCTGTTCCAGATACATTTTCTGTTTCTGCCAGCAGCTTTCCTGTGCTTTCATCTGTTCAGCCATTTTGCTAAAAGCATCTTCCTGGCTCTGCCGAAGTTCCTTCATGGTATCAGACTTGTTCTTACAAACATATTCTAGGTGAGATATCTGTGGCACAAGCATTTAAAAATAAATTCTTTTACCTCTCAAAACATCTTTTTACTTTAATTGTGCATACTAATTTAAGCACCGACTATTCCATCATAAATAAAATCTAAACTGTAATTTCCTCATTTATTAAAATTAAGTAAAAGCCTTTCACGGCAGATTACCTACTTGAATTTTGCAACAAAACTGAGAGATCTTTTTGGAACAATGAATTTTCCTTGGCTTCAGTTTGGCCATCCCTATACCACCTTGCAGATATCTGCTTCCTTCTTTGTTGGAAACCTGGACACTTCCCATATTTTTTTGAAACAAGTGCATTAAATCTTGTGCTGCTAAATTAGTAATCTGAGTATACCAGCCCTTTAGCAGTTTGCCAGGATCGCAAGTAATAATGAAAAAACAGCCCTTGGTTTTTTTTTTTTTTGTTTTACTGGAAAGCCAAGACCTTCTATATATTATTAAGTATAAAAATAATTTCAGGAAATTCTAGCGTACAGAATGTTTTTCTCACAAGTAGCTCACTAGTTCATGATGTGTTTTCAACAAGCACAAAGGGATTCACTCTGTGGTTTAACTTTGCAGCTCCCATGCAAACTAAACGAAGTAATGAATCAAGCTAACAATGACCTCTAAATACACATGCCTACACACTGTTACCAGAGAGTATCAGCAAGATAGCTTCCAAATACAGCACACAGAACTGCAGAATTTTTTTTTTTCTCAGAAAGCAGGTACAACACAGGTAATACCACCATCCCAAACACCTGAAAAGCTAGTAAGTACATGAAAAGATCCCTAGAGACCTCACAATCTCAAAAACTATACTAAATTAAAAAGCAAGAAACAATAAGACACAACCCCCCTAAACACTACCAACAATGTTCACTCCCTTCCCTTCCTTTTCCTTTCTTCCTTTACTTCAAAAAGAAAATAGAAATGTACACCCAATCTGCATAATCCAGAATTTATTTTATACTATCCCTCCTTTAGTAATTTCCATTGACTGCTGGGGTATTTACTAAATGATGGGCAGAGTCAAAACAATTCACTGTAACCAGCCCTGTCCCTTACTCAGGACAGAAGAGTGGTCACAATTCCAGCAGATGAGAAATGTCTGAAAGAGCTTTTCCCTTCCTGTGCCTCAAGACCAAAATGTCAGGGCAGCCAAGATAAAGAGTCACTCAAATTGTAGGACTGGCCTGCTCAATGGAGCCAGAACATGAACTGAAAAGAGTGGCATATGTTAGTCTGTGGAGACAGTTTAAGTTACTTAAAAAGAGGTCTTTTCTTTCCTAAAAACACAGGAATTTCTGGGGAGAAAGGCCATGTAAGCTTATCAATATTATAATTATTCAGAAAAGTACAGCTTCTCCCTTAAATAAATATTGACATGTTTTATAAAAATAAGTCTTTTCTATTGTATTTCTGAATACAGATTTTATAGTCCAAAAGTTAGAATTACACAGAAACACACTGTCATTTTTTCAGACAATACCTCTGAATCATAAACATGTATTTAAAGATTATGTTCCTAGAATAAGTGCATTTTGTTTCTGTTCTATGCTAAAATAAAGACTTGCTTTATTAGTGTAAATGACTAAGTTCTTTGAATTGCTTCATCAGTAAGATTAATTTATTTTCTTTTAATTAGGTCCCTGTGGCTAATATTGGCTAGTACTATTAGCATGTCCTGCACAGAAAGCGGAGCTTAGAGACTTCATACAGACTTCAGTCACATTTACATGCCCACAGCAATGGCATCAAACTGAGTTGTAGACAAGCCATAATTAATGGTATTGAATTATTAACGTCCAAATTCTTTTTGAAATAAGATGAATGTCAGTCCTTTTTAATGATACTGTGATGTGGACAAATGTCACTGAATTTAATAGAGGTAGCTGGTGCCTAAGGACACTTACCTTCTCATTAGCCCTGTTGAGGTCTAAGATCAGGGCATCAACATTCTCCTGCAAGACTGCACAAAGCTCAGGCCAAGAGAACCTATCTAGGATGCCTTCTGGTTGTTTTATAAGCACACAGCCTGCTACCAAACGCTGGTATAAGCTATGGAGGAAGGTTAGCTTCTCCTGAGACAAAAAGAAAAATTAACTGTTGTATCTGAAGAGTGTTAAAATCCAATGAGATACATCATATATGTAGTAACATGATCTGCACACACCTGAAAAAAACCACAAGGCTCATTCTCAAACCTTTTCAATAGCAACGTTGTTAGTACTTGCAGTCACACATATTAAAACCAGAGTCAGAAAACTGTTTTTACAAAATTTGTCTAATTATAGTATATGATGACATAAAGCCCAATCCTGCACTGGTCATAACCATGACCTGACACAGATAAAAATTTCTCTGCTATTAGTAGATGCAATTTAATCATTCATGTTAACACTTCCAGGTACATTCAAATTGTACCCACTACCAATATCTGCACAGCACACAGAAAATTGCCTGATTAGCTTGGCAGCACAACACACTTTTTATACAACTCTTTCTCTAAAGTCTTTTAAATAAAATTGTTTTTGCATGGATTATGTATGACTAAATAGCTAGACAAAATAGGCTTATAGCTTCATCAGTTAAATTCCACAAGCTATGCCTCATTTATTTACACTGATTTTAGTCAGTAGTATAATAAATTGATGCAAGTTATAAATAAACCAGACACAATAGCATGCATCAGAAATTCCAGCCTTCATCCTTTTAGTACATATATGCAACTTAGCGACTTTGGTTAAGACAATAGAAAGCTATACCTCAAAAGCCATAAGAAACAGAGCCTTTATTCAAAGTCAGTAAACCATTGTAAAGGTTCCCACTATTTTCCAGGGGCTTTGGATGAGGCTGTACATCAAGAAATCTTGATGACCCCGGTGGGGAACTATGCTTTTTTCTGAGCCCTTTCCCTTATACTTAGGTGCATTCTCTCACAATTATTTAATGGTATTTTAGGCAATAAATAAAATTGCAGTTTAGCTTAGTTTAACTTTGTTTCTTGCAGATCTCTTAATTCCCGAAGGAAAATCCAGTGTGGGACCATCATTACATTTTTGGTTGAGCTGTGATAAACCAAGGATGATAATTATCCACTCGGCATAAGAAAAGGGATCCCAAGACCCCAAATCAATTCACACATGTTGAATGCAACCACAGTGTTGTAGACATGCTGACTTTACAGTATAGCCAGGCTTCTAGTTCCTTCACTTTAATCATTATCTGGTGTGTAGAACAATTCCAGCTGCTTCATGTGGACACTATTTAAATACCAGGCTGCAAAAGAGGTGGAAAGAATGTTTCCTTTTTACTCAGTTGGCATCCATGTCCAAATCTGTGAAAGTAATGAGCTCAATATGCACGACAACTGTGATAAAGAATATCATTGCTACAGCTAGTACAGAACTGCTTTACTGGCAGGGGGAAGCAACAAAATCAACATCTGTAAACAAATATTAGGAGAGATATAATAGTTCTGAAATAAGACCTTCTGAAGTAATTCCCACATATAGCATACCACAATGAGCTAACAGGTCACAAATAAGAATTTCTACATTCTGTGGCATGCAGGAAAAACTACCTCGATTCCACATTTGCTATCTATCAGTTACTATGTGAATCAGTAATTAACGACACATGATAATGATACTATTGTATTTTCCAACTGCAAAACGCTTTCTGTTAACTTTCAATTTGGAAGAAAGAAATAATTGTTCATCAGACATAGCTCTTTAAATAAACTCAGTTGTTCAAAAATTCAAAATATTGGAAGGGTTAAGCTATTAGTTCTGAGATGGAAGGAAGAAGAACCAATATGTCCTGAGATCTTGCAGACATTAAATACTTATTTTCAAAGTAAGTATCTTAAAATCATATTTTGGGGATAAATCTGTTAAGACTAAGAGTAACCATCTGATATATGTAAATGTATAAAGTTGAGATTAAATAAAGACTTTTTGACAGTCATCTTGTCTCTGGTAATACCTCCATATCCTTCTGGTAAGCCCTGGTAAGCTTCTGGATTTCATTTTCAGACTCCGTGGCATGTACTTTCTCCTTCTCCCAGCATTGCTGTACATTCTGGAATTCCATTTTTAAAGTTCCTATTAAAGTCTCTTTGTCTACACACTTAGTGTGCAGATGATTTAACTCTTTATTGGCATCAGACAGGTTATCCTGAGCTTCCTGTAGAACAGAGGCATGGAACAGAAAGGCTGGTAAGAATTTTAGTCTGTAAAATACTACCTTAGCATCTGAGGCTCAGCATCTGAGGAACTAAGCAGTCATATAGCCACACGTGTCCAGAAGACTCCAGGCTAAGCTGACTGTATCTTGTTAATAACAGAATTTCAAAACTCACAACAGTCCGTTTCCACAGCTTGTAACTAGATAGCACCAGAAATCTCCAAGAGTCAAAAGCTCCATGACGCAGGGACTTTCAGAATCCCCTCTACCCCTCCACAACTGAGATGCAGAACTCATGGATGCACGTTATCCTCTGCACAGTGGAGACCCCTCATCAATATTGAAAAGATACATTATTTTCATAAGTAAATCTCTGATCCATTACAGCTGAGTCAGTAGGCAACACAGACAGCTGTTGTTACCCACTGTATCTGTGTGATAAAAAAATGTGAGGACTCTCTTCACAGGTTTGACCATGGGAAAAAACAAGTTGTCAGAAACGGTCATAAATAAAATCACTACTTTACCAGTACCAGATCTCACAAAGTAAACAAATAACTTAATACACTACCCCTTTCCAGCCAAAAGATTGCTGAGATGGAGTGGAGAGATACACATGCTTTCCTCTCTTACAACCACTGAACTCCCAGCACTGCTGAAGTTCACTAAAGGTCAAACTGATTTTCCATAAAATCATAGCTGCTTATGTAGGAAATATAATAGGAAGGATACTCCCAAATTAATCAGACAATTATGACTTTTATTCTTCTTAATGGAAGTATTAAAAGATTAAAGCAATGTTAAATTTCTACCACAAATGTTTTCAGACTGGATCTAGTTTTCACTCTTATATACAATTTTACTACCAAAAATCTAAAGAGACCAGAAACCGGTGCATTGCATAAAAACCAGCACTTTTTGTGCATAGGAAACTCAGTTTTTGCATAAAGAACACAAGTATCTGTTGCAACGGGTTGGAAAAATTTTAGGTGCCTTACAAAGGTGCTGCAACTGAAGCAGAAGTCTTTAGTCTTCTTAACACAAATTACTAAAGAAAGTTCAGATCAGATGACAGGAGATCATGTGCAAGTATCAATTAACATGAAGATACAAAGAGTGTTGCAGAAGTATCTGTGACTAAACTGAAGTGATAAAGCAGCACATTCCCAGAAAAAGAATCTGAGAAACACGGAGTAGAGACATTCTATTTTGGCAGTAATATAATACACTGCCAGTTGGGAGATTAAGTTTCACCATGACCTCAGGACTTCCTCACTCCCTTGGCCACTGATGTAACCAGACAGGACATTACAAAAGTGGTCTGTCAGCCAAAAACAGAGACCAAAAAAAATTTCTTCTTCAGAAACCAAAGAAAGGAGTTCTTACGTGTTTTCCTCAGTTCCTAGGTAGATTTTAGACTGCACACTGTAAGACTGTTAAGGATGGCTTGATGCTTCAGACATGCATTAAACTTGTCTGACAAACACAACCACAAAAAAATTAACAAAGGAAAGTACAACTTTGACAAAATGAGCTTTCATATGAACAAAGGCAACTAAATTATCTTCCTTTTGAGAAAAACAGTTTAGAGAAAACAAATTACTGATGCTGATTTCAATATAAAACAATACTTGGCAAATTGATAAATCTATTTCAAATTATTTCAGAAGTGTAATCATTGGAATGATCAGTTACGTAGTCTAAGGTGGCATCCAAAATACAGAAGCATGCAAGGTAAACTAGTATGCTCAACAGAATACAAAGATACATAGACTTACTATAGATACCTTAAATCCAGAAAGATACTTTCTCCAGAACTTTCAAATTTTGCGTTAAGTTCATTAAACCATACCTTAAGGTCTTGACTTAAAGCATGCATTTTCTCTTTGGATATCTCAAGCTCTTTTGTCATCTTTCCACACAAAGCTTCCATTTTCCCAAGCTGTGAAAATACAGAGGTCAAACAGGCTTTTATCCCTTGAATATAAAGGAAGAATTTTGTAGATAAAGGTAAAGAAAAATTGTCTTCAATTTCTTTGACAATATTTATACTCCATACAATCTAAACAATGTGACATTACAAAAACACTAAATAACTCTTTTATAATGATTTAAGATAAATAGCAGTGGCAGAATCCTAAACTGAGTCCACTATTAACTTTCCCATCAACCCTCAAAATATCTGACAAAAACACTGACTTTGAAATGCATTTGAAAATGTAATAAATTCAGTCCAGGCAGTGGTTTGAGAAAACAGGTTTCCAATGGCAGTGGAGAAATTGCAGAAATTGTCCAGCTACAAGCGTGGTCTCTACTTTTTACTGACCCCTGGATAGTGCTCACATACCCAAAAAAAAAATCAGTGTTCCTGAGAGGCGTGGTTACTACTAAGCTGTTTGATGTGTTAAAAGCAACCACCTCAGAGGTAGCTCATGATCATAATATGTACTAGCTTCACTTTCCACTTTTAAAAAAGGTAACACCACATCATTGTAATCTATATCTTTGGTTACTTGATGATGAGGTTAGCAATACAAATGTCTGAAAGAAAGCATCGAATACAGATGTACTACAGTTCATCTTACTTCCAGAACTTGAGCATCAAAGGAGCAACTCAGAAGTAAAATATTGCATTTACAAAATTTATAAATAATTTGGAAATTATATTTTTGTTTGACCTCAAATCAGGAGACACAGTAGAACTTTTAGAAATAGTTACAGTAAACTACAGAGTGCTGCTGGAGTATTTCCAGTCTTTTTGCTGGTTTATTAGCTTTCCCTCTCTCCCCAAACATATTCTAGCCTCTGCATTATACAGAAAGTCAAAAGCTCGTTATCCGTCAAAAACAAAACACTTACACACCTTCCAGTCACACAAATGAACTAGGTAATTTCATGTCACGTTTAACACAGTAAGTTAAAGGTGACACAGGACAAGTTTACCAGCATATTTCACTTTTACATACGGGCGTACACATATGTTAATAACTCCATCAATACGTGGGGTTTTGTTGAGAATCTCTCTATAAAATGAACCACTACATAATTACTCAAAACTAAGCCCTTACTGCTGTGTATTAAAACATCCTGTTTTTATTGCACAGTGCCCTTCATAGTCCCTTTGTGCATTACATTATTAAAAAGTTTTATTACTAAATTTATCTAATATATAAAAAGCCAAAAGCTGTGTTATCTATGGGGGCAAGGGTAATCAAGAAGGACAGAGCACTGCCCTTCCTGTGCACCATGAAGGTGCTCAGTGATCTCTGGCTCCATATGACAACTTCAGGGTCAGTCATATGCAGTCCTACTGGGAAGTCTCATGTCAGGTCATCAGTTGGTCCTGCTCTGCTTGCGATTTATTTTCCTTGACAGTTCATTCTTCTTTCTGTCAGAATACTCTCTTTGCTTTCTTAGCAGCCACCCCCTTGGTCTCCCCACTGCTGTCTCTGGCACACTTTCACAACAAAGCACATCACTAAGCCAAAGCCTGCTGAGTCGACTTTTCAACTGTTCTGCCTATCACGTGACACTCCTCCTCCCAAATAACAATTCGCTGTGGGTAATATGATCCTAGTTACTCTGCAGCTTCCAGACTTGGGTCTCAGAAGAGTTTCATAATGACTATACACATCGCTTCTCTTATCTCACTGGGAGAGACCTAACAGCACTTGCTGTTTACAAAAGTACAATTGTTTCCATGGTCACTTATTTTTGCATCCGCTAAACAAACTCAAAGATGTTACAGGAGACTACTCTTTTCCTAAAAGGGTCAAAGCCAATATACTTCTGGTTTTATTTGTATGTTTGTTTTTAAGCTTGTGACTAGCTAGACTATGCATCTGTCAAAACAAAAGACAAAACCTAGAAATGAAAAAAACAGTACCAGCACTTTTACAATTTTACTGTATTTTCCAAATTTATCCAAAGATCAGTGAATTGTAAGTTTGTACAGAAAGCTTTAACAGTGCAGTTAACTTCTCTCTACAATCTTTAAAGCCACAAATTCATAAAACATTTAAACCTGAGAGAATTCATTTAATCACATTAGCAATACAAGTTAAAAAATGAATGCAAGAGAGTGACTTCTAAGCCAGTGAAATAAAAGGCCATCAGGACTGCATGGGAAAGCATTTCATTTTTTTTCGTAGGGTAAGACTTCCAAAATTGAAATATTTCCATTATTGTCTCAGATAACTTAAAGTATTGTCGCAGTCCTATTTCACTTGGAAAGACTTCAAAACAGCACCAGAAGAGATTTCATCATAAACACACTCAACTCAGAAAATTATGCCACTTTTTAAATGTACAAAAGCATGGACATTTACATAACTGACATCAATGATGACTGAGACTCGTGTTGTGTATTTAGGAACACTGTGGTATGCACTGCTCAACACTTCAATCATCATCTTTTAACTGAAATCCTACATATGAATGGCTTGTTTTCCTTAATATTTATTTAAAATAATAACCCCAACAGGTTTAATAAGAAAACAAAACCAAATTAAACTAAAAAGAAAAAAAGAAAAATTCTTTTCTCCCTGTCCCCCAAATGTAGATGAAACTTCACTGTAGGGCAAGCTTAGAGAAGTACCAGTGAAAGAGATTATTTCTTTGGCTATTTGCGAAGCTGTCAGCTCAACATTCCCACTCTTCTGACCTTTTTTACAAGCAAAGTGTACATACTGCTGCAGGCCGAAGGCAATACATATAGAGCCAAACAGTGCAAGTGTTACCTCATTAGATGTATCTTCCAGCTTGTTCTGGTAAGCTGTCAAGGTACACCTCAGAGTCTCAAGGACAGAGAGGCTTGGAGGTTTATCTTTGTCCTTACAAGTGCCTGAAGAAAAATACAAAATTAAAATTAAGCCTTAAAGACACAGAGAGCAAACTACTCACCCTGGATGAGAGGTATTAAAATTAGCAAGGGCTCCAGTGACAAGACAAAACACTGAACAACAGCCTTGTTTGCCACCAGAGATGTAGCTGAAGAGCCATACTTTCACAGCAAATACAGCTGAAAGACATTTGTATAAAACCTTTAATACAAGATGTAGAACCGTAAATTCTGGATTACATTCCTACCTAATGTATTTGTTATGCAGTCTCACATATAATTTCTAGTGTGGTCAAGTCTGTGTCATGCAGTCAGACCAGCCAACTTTAAAACCACACAATAACACACTTTGAAAAACATGTTGCCTGAAAGTTAAGTGTGTTACAGTTTTCCTGACATTATTTTGCTGTTGTGACTAAGCATGCATATTATAATATAGTACTTCATTTACTCAAAGTTTTACTGAGCCAAAGATCACATGACTATGTTATGCTTGGAGAGGTCTTAAAAACCTTTTAAATGATCTTGAATTTCATTCCAAGGGAAATAACAAAAAAATTTATTATCTGTCTGCAGAGTCCTACATAACATTTCAATTATAAATCTTAAAGCTCATATATACATTATATACACACTAGACTTATTTATTAAACCTTTAGACGGAGACTTCTGATCTGGTTGCCTTAATTAGGGACATACGAAGAAGTCTGAACATTCCAAAGCCCATAGTACAATATGCTAAGAAAGCAAAACAATGCTGTATTGATCAAGAGTTCACAAGATGTCAGCTGATATTAAATTTCCAAGAACAAACTATTCTTTTTTTTTCTGGTGTTACAGCAAAACACCAGCTTATTGACAGATTCTTCTTCTCAGCATTATTTATATTAGTATGCAACATTTATAAATGTATTTTGTAATAAATTATGGTATCACATTTTCCACGACTCTAACACGTTCTATAATCAAAACTAACTTCACCAACACTAATGGCATCCTTATTTTGCAAAATAAGTGAAAAAATCTGTGGCATTTGAACTCTAGAGAAGCTAAACAATCATAATTCCCAGCACAACCAAATGACGATATATGTGTTCAACACCTCTGAAAGGACAGTGTCACTAAGCAATTTACCTACGGTGGTCCATAAAGTCAAATGACATATACTAAACTCTAAGCCTTTTCTTTGGCTCTCCATAAAACTTCATCAGCTAGACTATGTGCACTTACAGACTTGCAGGCTATTCTTTTTTAAGAAACCTACAGTTAGTAGTTATATTCTACTCAAAGCTTTACACAAAAATGATAATTTGTCCTGTAGGGTATACATAATGCACTGATTGTATTCAGTAGAAAACTTACACATATACACAAGTCGGAAAGTATCGCCAACAGCGATTCTGAAAACTTTTTCAATTAATTAGCCTCTTCCCTCCCAACCCTTTGATAATACCAAAAAGTATAGAGTACTATTCACATTAGAAACTAACTTTTCACTTTGACTTGCCAGCCAGCTGTCACTGTCAAAGTCACACCTAGTCCAACCAATGCAGGTTTGCAAGATTGCTTTTGGTAACAGGAGCAAGATCTGCTTTACAGCATATAAGTGAATTTAAAAAGAATGCACGTCCCAGTCACAGGCTGCTGCGTACTATCAACTACTCCTGTGGACACTTATTTACCATAGTTTCTAAACGTCTAGAGTCAGGGGAGAGCAAAGACTTCTCAATGAGAATCTAGTGCCCTTAACCAAACCTGAGTCCTAGAAATGTCCCAAATAGCAATGTTACACTTACAATCAAGAATTCATAAAATTTGGCCTTTTGAAAGAAGTTTAAATTTCACATTTAAGAAGGAGACTAGTAATACCTTACTAATATTTTTATCACTTAACCATAACTATAGTTAAGGATGCAGAGGGCTCCAGTCCTGTCTTCTCAGTTACAAAAGCGACCTCTCAGTACTACCCATTGTAGAACATTTTGCAGTGATCTTGTTGCACTATTCTTCCATACTTCCTAGCGCTAGAGAAGTTTTAACTCACAATTCTCATTCATTTTAAAGTAATACCTATTAAGTAAATCTAAGGGTCGTCTTCCATCCCATAGTTTTCATCAATCTGTCTAAATAATGTATTTTCATTTCTGAAGTCCCAACCTGCAATGCTGTCACTGAAACATGCTTCTGAACTATCTTAATTTACATCAGGTTTGAGAAAAACAGACTTTTGCCAGTAGACTTTCCATGCTGGCATTCCTTGCCTTTGCTGCAACCTTATTTTCTAGGCAGCCCAGCCTGCCAACAGAAATACCAGATTCTACTTTCCTGCATTAGCTGAAAACAAGCCTATGGCTTTAATACAGGCCAAATGTTGTCCGTCTTCATACAACTATGCAGGAGACATGCGACATAATCCAAACGGCACCCTCTTGCTACAGAGGCCCTACTTCAGCAACAAGGGCAAAAAACCCCAATACTGGAAGCTTTTGCTCTCAGTATCACCTATGACTTTGAGGAAAGAATTTTGAGAAAATGCCAGGTACAACGGGAGTCTGACAGGAGGTATACAAGTGAGTAAACTCTTAAACCTGCTGCTTCAGACTTTCTACTAACTGCTCTGGGCCTGGCCAGGATATAATTTTCTTCACAGCAATTCATACAGTGCCGAGTTTTAGACTTTTGACCAAAACAGTACTGGATGGCCAGCATTAAACAGTGACACTAACTCAAAGTAGCTTTAGTGCTTTATACTCAACTCACTTTTTGTTCAGATTACTATAACCACATTTTTTTTTTCCTCAAATGAAGACACACTTCCATGAGCACAAACCCTGTTGCTGAATAACTGCAAAATATGACAAACTGGACAGGGACAAACTGCAATCATGCAAATTGCCTAATAAGAATAACAATGCTGTGGAAAATTTATAAAGGCACGTAAAAAGGAAAATATGTGGATTTTATGCTTGTTATTTTGGAATGTATAAAGAAAAAGAGTAACTTTTTTAAACACCTCAGTTTTTAATCTTAAATATATAAAATCTCCTCTTCTTTCTCCTGTATAGTGCAATAATCACAGACCAATCAGCACTTAAATGAAGGGGCTGGACCTTCAATACTGACAGATTTTTAAGGAGGTCTCTCAACCACTTAAGCTGAAAACAAAAACAAGAAAGAAAGACTGCTCAGACAGCTGTGGCTCATGTATCCCCTCATCTGCTAATTAGACTACAAAGCTCTAGTTCAGATTTTTACTTTTACTGGCACCTAGGCATTCCCATTTCAAATATGGTTGTATTAAACATCCTTTTGAAAATTTAGATTAATACTGTCACATAATAAATTTGTAAGTGCAACAGAGTCAAGCAAGAGCATTAAAAATTCAACTTTCACACTTAGAAACATAGTAAATATGTAGAACTAATGTCTTAGTCAATGTCCATTCTAATACTAGCTGTAAAGACTCAATCCACAGCAGAGCTAAATTTGACTTTCTGCCTCAACTAAGCCTCTTTAGAGATGCTGAAGCTTAAAAAAAATCTATTTAAAAAAGATCTTTCAAAATTTACCTTAAGCAGAGCAAATTAATACTGAAGCTACTGTTACTGAATACTTAATATTACAGAAACAGGTCAAAGCTGTTCTCTGCAAGGTTTACCACTAGGGAGAACAGAAAACCTACCCAAAAGACAATTAGTGCTTTGGAAACTGCACTTTGGCAGCAGCATCCAGCTCCCCCCAGAATTGCTGAACCCCCTCTGGGCATGTGGAACTTTGAAAGACTGAGGAAAATACACAGTTTTGAAGAGCTTTCAGTCTGATGTATCTACAGTAAACCTACAGGTATTACTCACAGGAATTACATCTGTAATTACGGAATAAAACTGATACGTTTTCCTAAATTAAAAAAAAAAAAAAATATCATATAGCCCATGTGAGGAAATCAATGCATCAAAAATTCAAGGCTAGGCTTTTAAGGACAACAAAAATCTTAAGAAGTTCCTTTGATCAGTTTTAACAGTACCAGGCCCTAAACAAAAAATCTTTTTGTGAAGATACAAAAAAAAAAAAAAAGCATCTTCATTTACAGATGCTATATGACCCATTTACGCCTACTGTTGCTAAAAAGTACAGAAACATAATCACAATTTAAGTAAATTAAACCTATTTCCTCTCTAAGCAACATTTTTTGTGTTTTCTTCCAGTTTACTTGCACTGTAAGTTGGAAGCATTTTGTGTCTGGTATGTGATTTTCTAACATGAACCACACAAAGAAAACTGTTACAGATAGCTTTAAATGAAGAATTTAAAAAGTGTACTATTTTCATCTTTAAAAAAATTACTAGCTTTGATGTTAAAGTTCAGCTTGTTTATGCTAGCCACTATGTCAAATGTTTAAGCAGGCAGCAGTTTGTTGAGTTTGATACAATAATTATACATAAAGCTAGGTAGCACAGTGACAACCACTGACTTACAATTCATTTTCATGAAAACAGATATTTATTCTGCATTAGATCAAATAAATGCGATATAGCACTAGTCTACAATCAGCAGTAAAAAGTATTGTGTTATATCATGCGTCCTACACAACCTTTGTGAATATATGACCTTTAAGTTGCTGAAGGTTGCCTCAGAATTTGGCTCAGTTCAGGCAAAACATCTGTTCCCTTTGCAGGTATACTGTAAGGACTTTTTTCTCAGTTGGATTTAGAGCACAGCAAGTGAGCCCTTTTCTGACCGATCATATACACCCAGCATTTGTAAATCAAGCTCTGGGCTGACAACAGCAGGTCCACATTCCGTCACCCTTTCTCAGCTAGCAAGGCCATTTGACTGCTGTGAGAACTGCTCTTATCATGTCATCAAATCAAAGCATGTTGAGGAGAGGGAATGCAAGAGGCATCTGCAGAATTCCCACAATGTAGTGACTTTGGAACATTGACAGATGCATCTGTCATTTTATACCTTCAACTAACCTGCTATCCGCTGGCCTGACATAGCAAAGCTGTCCAAGAGTAACTCCAGCTCTCTCATGTTGTTTTCATACGTCTCTGTTAGAAAGACCTGGTGTTTCTTGGCCTTTATTTGACAGGAGATACAGACAAGACAAGAGGAGGAAAAAGAAACCCATTAAAATAGTAAACAAAAGAAACACAGATCACAATGGTATTTTTGTTCCCCTGTAAATTCAAACTTCTGCTATATTTCTTATTACTCTTTTTCTTGAGCCAAGAGACCTCACATGGCATAACAAATAAATAACACAGAACCCTGAAACACATTTAAAATGGAGCTAAATGCTTCAGGTAGTCAAAACAAAAAGAAAAAAATAATTGTACTAAAACCTAGTCTTGATCTTCTTCTCCTTTAAAAAATATCTTAATGAACATTAACTGCTGCCCATCTATGCAAGCAATTAAATCTATTGTTATACCCTACAAGGACAAACAGAAAGACACCAAACTACTTGCAGAGAGGCTAGAAATTCATTATTTGGCACTCAGTCAAATCCCACACCTATTCTCATTGCAAACCTGCCTATTTTAATTGTTAGTATATTCCATGCTTGATAGTGATTTCTTCAATATCAAAAACTCCTCCTTATGCATGGAATACAAAGCAGCAAAGTCCTTCAGCTCCTATCACTGAATGTTCTTAAAGAAAGCTACTTACTAAATGCAGCTTATTGTTCAATCAAGACAGTGGCATTATTCTGAGAGTAGAAAGTTATTACAGTATATTTTTTAATCACTACAATAGAAAGATTATATAAAATCATTTCTTCAATTTATATCTGATATTAAAATTTGCAAATTTCAAAGACACGCATCTGTAATTCCAGACAAGACCAAGGTTCTCTTGGATATAGGTAGTTCTGACTTCTCAAAGAAATGTACAATTTTAGCAGCCAACTAAAAAAGTAATACATTTTAGCAGTGTAGAAAATAATTTAAAAATAACACAATCCCTCAAAAACCCCTGCCCCCCTAATCAAGAGGAAACTAGATTTAAATAATTTAATGATTTTCTTATGACAAAGGTTAAGCTCAAAGATGTCTCATTACTTTTAATTATTCAATTTATTTTTATTCCAAATTCTAACACTTGTTTGAGTAATTCCCACTTCTATTTGTTGATGGAAGGTTGCCCTTCTTGTACAGGGAAAAATCCCATTGTTTTCTATCATATCTGTAAACTATTGCTTTAGTTACGCTTCACTGCATGTCTAAGGATCCAGTCAATTTCTCAAGTGTGGGAAACATCCTCCCCAGAAAAACTGCTACATACTGGTAGCATACAACTGTCAGGCTAAAAAACCAAGAAATGCATTTAATTCTCCACAGTGTTCTTCACTATTCAGTTTAAATATTTTATAAATTTGCTTTACTCTTTCAATTTTAATTATATGTACTGTATACCAACTAATATATTATTCATATGTGTATTTCAATGTTAGGTCCCCTGTAGCATTTACATGCCTTTCCTTGTGTGAGAGTTTATACTACACTTCATAATTTCCAAACCACTTCTATATATTCAAAAATAACTAAGTTTTAATTCTTACTCTATAAAACTATCTACATAAATAGAGCTTGTAATTGCTGAGCTCCAGTAAAAATATTTTATGAGACACAACCACATTAAAATAATTTACTATCAGGTACTGATATAATCTCAAAGACCTCACATATTACAAATAAGAAAATATAACTATATGATTAGCATCACAATAAAATACTCTTCTACATAAACCACTCCAGCATAGACAAGGTCAGACTAAACCTTCCCAATAAACCTTTTCCCATGGAAAACTCAAATGTGAGAATTTTTTTCAGTCTCCTCATCCAATTTTTTCATTTGGTTTAGTTAATTTACCACAATTTAGTCAGTATATTCCAGTCTATTCAGCCTTCACCACTTCTCTGTGCTTTATTTGCTTACTGCATCTACACTCCCAAAGCCAACTGCAGTCTCTTTCAACAGCAATAAAGATCAAGAGGAAATTCCTTAGACTGGCCAGTTTCTCTACACTTCAGCTGCAAAGTATTTGGTATCTTTCCTTTCTAACTCCCATTTTCAATCCCTGTCCCCATTATCAGAAATTGAAGAAAAATATTGTAAACTACAGTGCCAGAAATGCAGGCATAGGTTAAAAGTCCAGAAAGGTCTGAACTTATCGACCTAACTTCTTATGTCTCACTGACAGGTATCTAATAAGAATGCGTAGAGTCATAAAATCATGGAATAATTTAAGCTGACAGGATCTCTGGAGGTCATCTGGCCCCACTTCCCACTCAAAGCAGGGCCATGCTTCAAGTCAGGTCCAGTCAAGTTTTAAGTATCCTCAAGGATGGAGTTTCAACAACCCCTCCAGGCAACCTGCTGCAGTATCCCACAATCCTCACTGTGAAGAATTATTTTTCCCCTTATATGTAATTAGAATTTCCCTTTCTAAAGCTTCTCTTTTCTCTCACACTTTCACTGCATAGCTCTAAGGAGAGTGTAGCCCCATCTTCTCCATATGCACCCATTTGCTAGGCCATGCAGTAGCTGTAACTCCCTCAGTTTTCTCCAGTCTGAACAAACACACCAAGTATACATAACTCTTTACTTTGAAAGGAAAATGGAGTCC
This sequence comes from Pterocles gutturalis, assembly GCF_000699245.1. Classification (NCBI taxonomy): domain Eukaryota; kingdom Metazoa; phylum Chordata; class Aves; order Pterocliformes; family Pteroclidae; genus Pterocles; species Pterocles gutturalis. The sequence goes on along the minus strand of NW_010142853.1, from coordinate 23,821 downwards.
ACAAGTGTAGAAGTCAAACATTATCAATTGCAGCTGCTGAAAGATATCTTTGGCCAGGTCTAACTATTCCAGCAGCTGAGATTACTTCCCTCCCCTTTCAGCAACTCCATCCATCGTCATATTTGTGTTAGGGGATGCCATTCCTGTAGAACGACTGGAAAGGTACTGGTGTAAGCGTTCCCTAGATTACTTCAAAATGGAAATCAGTCAACAAAGTGCCAAAGCCTTTATTTAATGAGAATTTGCTTCCCAGACCACCTTAGTAGAAACAGGTGAAAGAACACTCACAAAGTAAGCCTTCTGCTGACTTTGCCTGACTTCCTGCACATCATGATGGACCACTCTTGACCTTGGAGTTGATCCTAGAAAATGACTTTGAAAATCAAGGTCAGGTAAGAAGGATGCCTGTATGAATGTGCAAGGAGCTCCTGGCTAAATTCAAATATTAATAGGAAGCATAAAGAAGGTGGAATCAGGCACAGGTGACCTGGAAGAAACAGAGGCTGTCCAAGCATGTAAGAATACGCTTAGGAAAGCCAAAAGCCACCTAAAGCTGAGTCTGGCAAGGGACGTGAAGGGCAACAAGAAAGGCTTCCTGAAGTACATCACCAGCAAGAGGACGACAAGGCAAAATGTGGGTCCGCTGGTGAATGGGACAGAGGATCTGGTGACTACGACGCAGAAAAGGCCTTCTCAATGCCATTTTCATCTCAGCCTTTACAGGTAGACCCTGCCTTCAGGAATCCCAGATCCCCGAGACCAGTATTAAAGTATTTTTGTGAAGGTCCTATGAAGACTTGAGAATTTTAAATTCTCAAAATATATTAGGAGTATTTCCTATATCCCCCAAACACAATGCCCTCCCTCACAAAATACTCAAAATAGGAGACTGGAAACCAAAAAATATGGGAGTAAAGTCATACTTTCTGAATGCACAATATATGCTGAATGGTAGCATATACAATGCTTCCTTAAGTCAAGCGTCATACCCTTAAGGCTCCTATTATCACAAAACATCCCTTGAGGACAAAATAATTTTTGCCAAAAATTGTCTTTGGCAACATATTTACTTAACCATCAAAATACAACTGCACTTTTAAAGAAATTAAATAGAAGCCAAGTATTTTTCATTACAAGTACTGTAAGTTCCACAGGTTCCAACAAGGACAAAAATCTTTTTTACAAATGCTTTGTATCCTTATCTGTAAGGACAATCAGAATTATTAGGAAAACCTACTACTTGTAAAAATTATTCAACCTACTGTCAGAATTATGCTAACCTTCCAGAAGCAGGGTATTTGCATTTATCTGGCCAATTCCCTACTACCTTGGTTGCAGAGATATCTTCCTTAACTACCAGTATTCAATTTTGATATCATTCCATCACCTGTTCCAGGGCAGAAACAAAGTCCAGTTGATTTCTCAGGATTTTCCAAAAGCCATTGTTGAATAAAATAAATGCAAATTCTACACACACTTCCAGAATAGCTGCAAGTGTTCGTCTGTATCTCAAGTTCAAAAATGTTTAAAAAATAATGTAGGCAGGAGTTCTCAAAATTAACTTCTCAAAGCCTCAGTAACATTATGCAGGGAACCGGAGTCCAGTCCTGCAGTGAACTGTCATTATTCCAAGAGGAATTTTCTCTACTTTGCTTACAGTTACAGGGATTTTCCTGTGTGTCTCTCTTGAACATAGTCTAATTCACCCACTCAGTCTACAGTACAAATCCCATCTGGTGATGCCAGAGCAAGTGCCAAAGCCAGAACTATCCACTCAGCCAACAAAAACCAGAATGTTTAGATCTTCCTTGAAAAGCATTTGGCTAAACTCTTTATGAAAGCATCAGAATGTTTACCAGGCATGACCTTGGGGGAACCAAATCAAAGTATTATAGAAACAGGCTCCAAATGACCACTCCACAGTTAACAAGAAATGGGTCTCACTTGGGTAATTTTCTGTAAAGGAGAACAGTGGCAGAAATTTTAAGCAACCAAACATAAATTACAGTATAAAAAACAAAACAAAATCCTCACTGACAAACTCCATCCTTAGGCTGCTATTTATTTTTGCTCAAGTTATCTAACTATTCAATACTTAGACCTTCTTTATTTACTCATATTGGCTAGAATTTTCCAAAGACCCCTCCTCCTACAGAGAGGTCTTTTAAGAAGTGTCTAGCCATGTGTAAATTAAATACAATTTTTCAAGAAATTTAGTGTCTCAGTTTTAATAACCTGAAATCAAACTAATAAAAATGCCCAAGTTTTATATGGAACTATTCTAGTCCCATAAACAGAGATTTGTAACAACCTTTGGGAGGGAGAGAATGTTATGAAGTATCTCTTTGGCTTTTTGGGTCTGTTGGGTTTGTTTTTTTCAGTCAGAGAAAATTTTTCAAGAACTGCCAACTTTAAAAGCATTTTTTAGATGCCTGCCTTCAAACACTGGGACATCACAGCTTGAATGACCTCTCCACTTCCAAAATAAATTACAAAATTGGTTTCTTTGTAGAAGATCATTTAAGCATATGCTTAAGACTGATTGGTCTTCCTAAATTAGGACAATAACAGAAATAGCATCTGGGTAGGAACACTCCACCTCTGAGTTAAGGTAAGCAAAACAAGAATCAAGGTAACAAAACATTTAACAATCATTATCACAAAATTAATGAAAACAGTGTCTCAGGTTTTTTAAACAGAAAGAAAAAGCTCTGTTCACAATTAATCATCTAGATGATATTTACATCTTTGCCACTTAGTACCAGATTCTACTCCATAGAATTTGTAGAACAGAATAATAATCTTCAGGGTACTTCGTTGTCTGTTCAATTAATACTTAAGACACTTCTGTTAAAGAACAATGGTTAATGCCCGTGTCCAGGAACTAGATTCTCAAACACTTCTTTCTAACTTTCAGCTTGCAAGAACCTACATGACTACTATTACAGACATCTGAGATGTATCCAGCACACGACTGCATGCACAGCTGTAAGAGAAAGATCTATATGCCACATGCACAAAGTCAGGCTCTGGGTGTAATCTATTAGACTACTTATACACTAATTATGCTAATCCTGATAGTATCTGTACAAAGGGGAGGAAATTAATACACAGTTCTTCCAAATTAAAGGAATTTATACTAAAATAAACAATTTTTAATGACTTTCCTAATATGCATTCTGGTGAACTGGCAAGTTCCCCAAATTTCAATATACATTTCTCATAAAATAAAGCTTGAACGTCTCCCACTTGTCCAGTACTAAGAATTAAAGATCCTTCACTACTAGCTGCCAGAAATGTAAATATCCTGAGTAACTTTTAAAACTATTAAAGACACTTCTTATTCTTTCCACAGGGCAGGAATATGGCTTGGGCTGTTTCAATTTAGAAGTTCTGAATCACAACGGCCATTCTTCCAAATTCCTATTCTTCAAGCTACAAATTTCTGAAAACCCTATATGGAAATAATGACAAGCTTGAGACCAATTTCCTCAGAAAAACATCTTGAGAGCCTGCTCATGCTGAACATTCATAAGCAGTTTTGTTTAATACCAACAGATCCTATCACATTTGATCCATGCAAATTTCTGGCAAACTTCTGCCACATGCTGATATTTAAAATTAAAAGTAGCATAACTACGTTACTATACATTCAACTGAGCCATAAAAAAAAAAATATTTTTCATATAAAGTTTCTAAAGAATGTATTTCATCCCTGCATAAGTCTGATTCTCTACAAATGAAGAGCCTTCACTGGTTTGGTTATATTTCCCAAATATTTTACAAATAAAAACATTAACTTATATTATAGCAGTACAGTGAGAAACTCTTAGTGGAAAGCACATATTCAGGATGTCTAACAATAGTATAAAATAGAATAAAGTAATGAATAAATCAAGAAAGCAGGAGGAGGAAATGAAGGTAAGAGAACACATTGCCATTTTCACACAGTTTTAGTACGGGTATAGAGAAACCGAGTAACAGTATATGAAATGTTAACTGTACTTAGTTTCTGCAAGAGTATCCTGCTTTTACACTTTTGGGAAGAAAAATAATAAAAAGGTGTCCAGACTGAATAAACAAGACCACACATGGGCACTCCTGCTTCCCAAAGAAGTACAAAAGTCTTCAGGAAAAATACAAAGCTATCCAAGGTGATAAAAACCTAAACCTACAGGGGACCACTAATACAACTCCTCAGAAAATCAGTATTTTTATTACCTGTTCAAGACAGTCTTGCGGTTTGAAATTGTTCCAGTAAAACAATTAAAATAAACAGCTCTATGAATAAGACAGTTCTTCTAACTGAGAGAATCTATTCTGCCTTTTACCTTTCAGTAATATAATCATCATTTTGAGTACACCATTTAATACTGTTGCCATTACCAGAAACCTTGATCATATACAGAATTTTGTCCTGAATTCTTGTCAGGTATAACATATATTTTACCAGGGAACACAAAACAAAAAGGAAAACTCATATCACAGCAAAAGCTAGCAAGCACCCAAGGTAGAAATTTCTCAGCTTGGAATTGTATTTTATATTAATAAATAGCAATCACGACTGACTGCAGTTAGGGGAGACAGGTGTTTCTGTCTCTTTGTATTCCTTCTGTGAGCGATGAGATTACTTTTTCAGGTTAACTAGGCCAACAAATGCCTTTTAACACATTAATGCTCGCATGGAAGAAGCTGTGTTTCTCCCAGAAGGAAGAGGGGTTTTTGATTTGATTTTTCTTCAATTTATTAATTACCGAGCTGTCTGGAAAATGGATAACAGTAAGACAATGTACGGAATAACTCCATGAACTGAACATAAGACGCCAACAAGTCTCTCTGATGTGGGAGTCTGCTCCTGCTCACTGATGAGCACAATGCCCGTCAGCAGCAGGGAACAGACTGCATTTATCTTTTATACTCATAGGTCCAAGAGAGAGAAAAAGGAGAAATTTGCAAGCCAGTATCAAAAAAAGTTTACATTGGCTAACTATAGAAATACTGCAAATACTACTACACAATGGAAGGAGTGAAGGTTTTCTAGATAACCTACAACCTTTGCTTTGTCCCTGCTGCTATGCAACAGGATGGCAAAACTGTTATTCAAAGCTGAGAGGGGAAGTGTCAGTGGGAAGGCCCCAATTGGTCACATAAAAGGAGAAAGATTTCCAAAAATAATCCAGTAAAATACATCCAACATGCCAAATCCACATACACACACAAAAAATTCCCTCTGCTTTGTCACCTTCAAACAAGTAATTTTCAAGCCATTTTTACAGTCAAATGTGTGCACTAAAATCAAAACATTATGTAAAATTGAAATAAATAAGCCTACAATGGTAGCTAATAAAGCCTGGAGAAGAAAAAAGCTTGGCTAGGAAGATAGAACATTCTCCACAAGGAATCATAACCTGTATCTACAAAATGCCTTCTTTGCTAGGAATGCAAACACAAGTTACTCTTTACTCATAGCCATACATCTAAAATAATTGTTTTCTTCAAATAACTGTTCAGTTAAACACATGGTCTATCACTTAAAATACATTTTCAAATTACCTTCTCCAGTGAATTAGCTATATTTACTTATGTCTTACAAAACAAAATAACATAAATAAAATCAGAGTAACGCAATGGCAGAGTTCTTCCACAGCTCAGCGCAGCAAATGCAGATTATGTGCACAGTATGTGCACAAACCCTGAACCACGAGTGCCACAGGCCTTGTCTTACCACTGCAAGTTCCTCCTGTAAATCTCTGCAGGTTTTTTCATTATTCTCCAGTCTCTCAAAGAGGTCTTTAATTAACTTCTTCTTTTCCTCAATCTTCTCATTCATTTGCTTGTTTGTGGACAAACACTCTCTTTCTAATCTGGAAAATTGCAGCATTAGAACATTTTTATCAAAAATACTTTTGTCAAGTATACTATATATTTCTTAACCATTGGATATGGCACATATCGTGTTAGCACATCATATGACTTCTGAAGTTGCTTTTAACTGAAGAAAAGTATATATTCCTTCTAAGAAAGGCTTTTCAAGAAGCAGTTATGTTCTTTTCTGTTACCAATGCTTGTGTCAGGCTTCTGGTCATAAATTCATTTGGCCATTTGGATATGGCCTCCATATTGTGTACAATAAACAGAATTCATCATATTTTAATTAACACGGCAGCTTTCTTCAGAAAGACCATGTCACATCTTGCATACCCCGATTTCAAGTATAAGCCTTGATCCTAAAATTTCCACATACCTGACTATATTCTACTCAGAATGCCATGACTTCAAATTTTTCCACCAGCAGACTGTTCCCAAAATTTCAAACAGTTCTGGTACTATATCAGTCCTCCTGGTACTCAGGAAAACAGAAACATAAAGAGCCTGGAGTGGCTAAAGAGGCAACTAATGAGAAAGCTACTGGGCTAAACAACAGCGTACAGGAGGCGGAAGCAGGGACGGGAATCCAAGGAAGAATATAGAAAGATTGACTGAGTATGTACACACTGTATCAAGAAAGCCAAAAGCTTGTCTAGAATTTATGTTTGCAAAGCTGAGGCGAGGCTGCTCATTATAATCTTTGAAAGGTCACAGAGATTGGGGGAGGTCCCTGGCAAATGGAGAAAGGGAAATGTTACACCTATATTAAAAAAAAGGACAAGACAAGGAACTATAGATCAGTTAGCTTCATTTCAGTTCCAAGAGGGTCATGAAGCAAGTCCTCTTGTAATAAATTTCTGGGCTCATGCAAGCAAAAAAGGTGATTTGGAACAATCAGTGGGGATTTACCCAGGTTAGATCATATCTGGTCAACCCAGTTTTATTTCATGATAAAATGACCAGATCCGTGGACTAAAGTAGATTAAATTTAGCTGAACATTAGGAAGGCTTTTGGCACTGTCTCACACAATATTTTTATAGCCAGGTTAGGACTTCAGTTGAGATACGTGAAGTACAATATTGATAAAAGTGGTTTGATGGTAAAGCTCAAATGCTAGTGGCTGTTAACAAGTGGAATAATTTAGGAGTCTGTATTAGAATCCATTTAACACCTTTAGCCATCACCTAGATTAGGCCAAGAATGCAATCTCACCAAGTTTGCAGGTAACAGTGAACTGCGCAGGGGCAGGTCACAACACAATTGATATGCTCAAGAGAAGGGCTGCCATCTCCTAGAACCTAGCCAGGGAGGAGGAACAGGCCAGCATGAGCCTTCTGAGATTCAACAATGACAAGTGCAAAAGTCTGAATTTAGGAAGCAAGAGCCCCCTGAAACAGCATGTGCAGTAACTGGCTGGGGAGCAGCTATGCTCAGAAAGGACCTGGTAATCTTGGTACAAGCTAGCCACAAATCAGCAGCACAGCATACAACTAGGGATAGCTAACAGCATCCTGGGCTGTATTTGTAGTAGCATAACCATAAGATCAAGGGAAGTGATTAATCACATTTTATTTGGCACTCATTACAACACATCTATGACAATGAGGAGTTTTAAGCACACACCACCCCTGCAATACAGGAAAAAAGTTGGAGTGAGCTCAGGGGAGGGCCACCAACATGGTTGGGGACTGAAGTACACACAAGAAATGAGGGAACTTGGTATGTTCAGGCTTCAAAAGAGATAACCTCCTTTTAGATTTTGGGGGCCATGTTATAAACTCTGAAGTCATCAAGAAAATGCAGCCAGTCACTTCACAGCAATGTATAGCTAGAGGACAAGAGACAACTGTCACAAATTGAATACAAAGAGGTTCAGGCAAGGCAGTCAAAAAACAGAACAGGTTCCCAGAGAGGTTGTACCATCTCCATTCTTGGAGGTTTTCAAGACCTAACTGGATAAAGCCCTGAGTAACCTAATCTCATAGTTGATCCTAGTCTGAGCAGAAGGTTGGACTATAGATCTCCAGCAATCTCTTTCAACCTGACCTATTCTTTGATGTAACTCTTAGCAATGGGAACATCCAGGTGTCTCTCATTTCTTTTTCTCTTCTCCTATCACTTCTGCCTCACTAAAATTGAAAGTAATGCAAAGGTCTCAAAGTTCTTCCAACTTTGAGACTTTTGAATCAATATTGTTACTTCCTGACTTTGACTTATTTTCTATAGATCAACGTATCTTTTTAGCTGAAGGACTACTTCATCAGTCCTCCAAATGTCTATCTGCTTCAGTCTGGCTGACTCTTTTAACTGTAGATGGTTACTTCTTGCTCTTTTTTTCTCTTAACTGTAGATGGTTACTTCTTACTTTTAGAGAAAGAACTTGCCTGTTTCACTCCCCCGAAGTAGCTTCTATTCCCACAGCTTTCATAAACACAGCAAAAGCAGTTCCAATTTATTCTATGTCATGCTCTAACTCTTCAAGAAAAGCAAATTCACATGGAGACGCAAATCCCCTGTTGCTTCCAATTTACATAGTGCTACTGGGTTCAGAGCTAATTAATAAATTATGTAACTCAGAAAAGCCTGTTTGCTTGGTTTCAATTATTACAACCATCTTTTTCTGAGAAAATAAAATTCTCACAGCTTTGTATAGCTTCCAAATTTGGTATAATTTATCCTACACCAAGTTCAGCTAAAAAGATATACAAGTGTTCTAGCACAAGAAATTAAAGTCTGCAAGACTTTCCAAAGCCTAAGTCTTAAAGACAAACTCATGGGACTCCTCCAGAAAAAGAGAAAATATGTTAGGATGCCAAATCATGGCTTAAAAGAAAAAGCCAAGCTCCTGACATTGTCTGGAGTCCAAGGACCACAGCCTTCAAAGGTAAATAGATCAAAGGCTCTTGTATTCTCTCTGAAGGGATCCAGTGAAGGCAATCACTGATATTCACCAATGTTACTGATACTTGTATGCTTCAAAGAATAAAAAAGGCACAGGAAACAGACAAGGCAGTACATGCCCACGACATGTAATCACCTCAAGGGAACTGAGTGTATTTATGTCCATCGGAGATAAAGCTTGACCTTTGCTACCTATCTTTATGGAGCTCTGGAAATTTAGGTTCCTGGACTAACAAAATTGTAAGGATATGGTGCTTCGGTTTCTTCGAGCTCTATTAGCAAAACCACCAACTGTTTAACTGTGTTAACTTTCAAGGACAGGTTTGCATTCTCTGAAATCATAGAAGATAATTTGCTTTCAAAAAACTCTGTTGGCAGAAGCTGCTAGGAGTAACTGTCTGAATCAACAGATGACTGCAAGTACTGAAACGTACTGTTCGGATATTAGACACAGTTTATTCTGATATGCATTTAACACACAGAACAGATGCTTTAAGTAGACCCAAAATAATTTTGTACCAAAAGAAAACCAAAATACAGCACATCTGCTTTCCTGGGAAAGAAGTATTGAACAGAATTATCTAGTTCAGAGGAAGAAGAAAAGGCTGTCTAAGGTTCTTGCTGCATTTTACTAACACAAGTACTTACTCCTCTGTAAGTACTGGAAGTTCCTAATGCAACTAGTACCATAACTGTAAGAACTGTATTTCCTACTCTTAGCCACAGCAAATACACATACTCAGGTAAATACAGTCTCTAACTGATTTTTTTTTTTCTTTGGAAGATAAGGTTTTTGTTTAGAAGTCCTTTTTTACAAAATGTAATTTTTGTGGACTAAAACTGCCCTAAACACAAAAACCCTTGCTTCTCAAAGAAATAGCTTCATACAGCTAGATAAAAGATTCTCACAAGGAACAAAACATCACTGAATGCAGAAATCTAATTCAATTGTTTAACAATTATCCTTATGCTGGTCTGAATAATCCAATAGAGAAAAGTATCTTTTAGAGTCTCTCAAAGACTTACTCAGAAAATTACTACTGATGGATTTGCACAATTTTTAACTAACATTACTAATTTAAAATTTAAAAAGCAGATTTTGTGGTAAAACTTGTAAAGTTCTAATGGTTTGGAATATTCCTAAACAGATGTTTAAGCTACCACCAAAAATGCTTATAATTAGCTTACATTTTGTTTCTATTATCATCACTTGATTCTCAGAACATACTCATACTAAGTGTTTAGAAAAAAAATAAAGAGTTGTTGAAAAAGTGCTCATGTTCAATACCTGAAGGGATAACGGAGCTGCACACGGTAACAATTGGACAGCATTATCCAATGTGCAGGTAGTACTCCACTTAAGACTACTTCTTGAGATAAAAGGTCTTTGCTCATTTGAGAAACTAATATAATTCACAGAATGAAAAGCTCTCACAAACTCTGTCAAGGAAACTTAAGTGCACATGCATACCACTATGGGGGATTGGGGTCTAGTGTGATAAATCAAACAACCAAAATTGCTCTAAAAAACGTAGGTGAAGAACTCATTTTTATGAACTTTCTGTGGGGCCAAAAGGAATCTTCACAAGAGGATCTTTTATTAATAATTATTACTGAGCACATATATCTAAGATAAAACATCTTGTAGGAACATGAAAATCAAAATTTGCTAAAATAGAGAGGAGGACCTGAGAGAACAGCTGCAATGAAAGTCAAAAAGAACAACTGAAGACAGACAAATAAAAGCATTAAAATGCCAAACATACTAGAAACCTTGAGAATCAAATTGTTTTACCGATATGTAACTCCCAGTGTAAAGCATTAACACTCCTTCATGGACCTTCTGTGTTTGCATGATGTGTGGTTTACATTTTTGGTGCAAGTGTAACACTGACATATGTTATTTTATTTTTAAAATTCATTTATGCAGAATTCATTACTCCACATTTAATTCACATAAAATTATAAAATCCGAACAGGCCATCTTCTGTAATTTCAACCTTTTATTTGTGACTACGTCAAAGCTGAACATGACCCATGTGTTCAGACTCACATTCATTTTCTGAAGAGCTATGAAGACAAAAACCAGTGTGGCTCTGCATTTCCAAAGTACTTTCAAAATTCATAGATACAATTTCTGCAAGTCTATTAACTCCCCAGATGGACTGACTCCACCCTTAAATTTGACAGTATCTGTAGTTCATTAATCTCATTCAGAAGCAAAAGCTACAGGTCAGGCACAATATTTTTCTCTAAGAATGCAAGAGACATAATAACAGACAGGAGGTCAGACCTGAGCTGCTTGTACTATTCAAGGGCTAGTTTTTGAGCTTGGGCAGAAACAACAGGAGAAAAATCCCTGAAACTTCCAGAAGGAAGGAGCAAAGGGTATCTGGAGATTCTTAGAAGGTTAACAGCTGCCTGACTGATTACAGAAAGCCATGCTATGGTACCCACACTGACAAGAGAGGAGAAGTTTCTCCAGACAGAAAACTACCCCAGCTTAAAAGGCGTTAGGTCAAAAAACCTTAAAAAACCCCAGACTGACTGGTCTGACATCCAATACAAAGATGGACCTTGGAATATTAGTCCTTGGAAGGATTGAAGAAACAGTATAAGAACAAGCACTGGAAGAACACTAGTTCAAGAAAACTTATGAGGGGAAGAGAAAGATTTTATCTGTAACATGAATTTTCCACATTTTCTACCACTCGAATACAGAAACCTACCAGAAAGAAAAAAAAACCAAACAGACTATATTCTCTGTAAGAATAAGAAGTTACATGAGGAGAAAAACTCATACAGTGCAAAGTAGATTGCAGAACTACTGATCCAACAGCCATTCCTCGAAGCAAGGCTGTTTTGAACAGAAAGCAGCTTCTTTAAAACAACAAAGAACAAATAAAATGACAAATCAATGGTATGGGCCTTCTCCAGTTTAAGGAAAGGCAAATGACTTGGTATTAGTTTAATGCCATGTATGTTGCTGCCATAGAACTTATGCTCAAAGCAAGAACAAAAAGCCAGGATGAGATTACAGTTTAATTAACTGATGTTATTTTAGGACCATAGAGAATCTTGGAATATACTTCTTCAGTTCCCAGCTGTGAAGATTGCAGTCTTCCTGAAGCATCATATTAGATTACTATCATAATGTATTGCACATATTTTCACTGATTTTTAACATAAAAATTATCTCCTTTTCGAGGAAAAAACCTGTGATTTTTTAATATGACTCTGGTTTACACAACCTACATTCAGACTTCTTTTGGCCTAATTTTAATGAAAAGCTCGAAGGTGTTTATAATACAGCACAGATTTCAACTATGTTACTAAAAACATCTCTATAACCATGCATATAGAAGGACCCTCTGAGGCCCACAAACTTCCGTACTTTCAGGAAAACCAGTTTCTTTTGTTCTCCACTATTGCTTTTATAAACAAGTCAACATAAATAACCAAGTGTACAGACCCAAATAATCCTAAACTGTCTTTTTCCAACTCATTCTACTAGCTTGAGTCTCTTCCCACACCTCCACTGTGTGCCACCCCGTTTAAGTCTCTTTAAATCTCATCTTTCGCTAAACTTCACCTACCACTATCCTTTATTTCACCTACTACCCAGTTCTCTGTCTTCCAACACCATTCTTCTTCCTGATGTTTTCTCACCCCAAAATATACTTGATTCAGCCAGGGAAGAAGACTCAGTACTGAACATCTATCTGCCATTTTTCCAAAAACTATCTGTTACCACAGAGACAGAAGACTGTGCTGAGCAGGAAAGGAATCCTAAGTAATTTCATCTGCTCTCGCACACTTCAACTCTCTATTTTTCATTACCAAGTTAAAACTTTCCATAATTATTTAAAAGCTGAAAATTAAGATTATCCACTATAAATTATACACAATTTCTAGACAGAAGTCTTAAAGATTCATCTAGTTCCCTGAAAAGTGAAAAGTAACATTTTCATAATACTGTAAGTGTATATAGAAAAAAAAATCTGTTACACTCCTCCAAAACGCTACTGGAGAGAGGACCCTATCATAACTCTTATTTTCAATATTTTTGCTTTGGCAAACGGTCTATGACAGATCAGTTACTTTCTCTACCTACCCATAATATGTATGGTTACGGATATGGACCTGTTATTAATGGAATGGCAGATTCTAGAACCTTGGCTTGGTTTGGCAAATTGCATCAGATTGTGTTGTCTTCTAGTGACCTAGAACTATAGAAAATGTAAACTGTAAGTGTACTCAACCTGTCTACTGCTATTTTACAATTAATTTAAAAGGTAACTTACACATTGAGTTTTTCCAAGTTCTCCCGGGCATTGTGTTTTTCTCTCTCATATGCATTTTCTACCTCTTTGAACTCTTTCTTGATCATTTCTAAATTCGAAAGAGCTTCTGCTTGGCTGGCTTTTTCCACCTGCAAAGCTCCTTCAAGGTCTCGAATTCTTAGCTACCACGTGATAAGAAAGCAATTAAAGTAAGTTAGGAAAAACTATCGTGATCTTTAATGCTGTTCTACGTTCTGTTCTGCTTTACAGGTAACTACGTTCTATTAATTCTATGTGGAAGTATAAACACAAAAAGCATCGAGCACATCGAAAAATGTGTGAATCCATACAGTTCAAAACGGAGACAAATAAATACACTGACCAAAAGCACCTTTTATTCTCCTTCGGTGGTGTCTGGACTTTTCCTTTTTCAGTTATTACTAAAAGTTTTGCAGGGGAATTCTAATTTTTAAGTAGACTCATGTAAGTGTAGGATTAACAGTAAAGGCTACACTTCCAGTCAAGCACACTGGAAGCTTGTTCATCTATGTGAACAAAGATGAAAACTTCACCAGTCATTCACACATAAAAAATAAGCCTCTAACTTTAAGGAATGTTACCCTCCCAGTTCCTTTTTATGTTGTAAAAGTAGAGAGAGGAAATTACTAGGTTAAACTACCAGGTAATTCTACTAGGTTAATGGTAACTTTAAAAAAAATTTAAGTGCCTGTACATAGAGAAGATCATGAAAATAATAACTGACTGAAGAACAGCAGTACTTATTTTTGTTACTCAGAAAATAAGGAGAAAAAAAAAAAGACACTGAAATTCCTTTTCTTTTTGCTTAGTTTTTCACAAGTCCAGTGTGAAGGGCTTGTCAGTTAGTATGAAATTACTAAGCAATTGTCATTTAGCTTTTTCTCATTTGCTTTTCAAAATAAACCATAATTGCCTTACTGGGTTAAACCCCATATGACACTGCTTACAAATATGAAGATTTAATATTCAAGTATATATACCACATTTTTTCACATAATCAGTCTTTACAGGTAACTGCAGATATCATAACTTTGTCTGAAGCTGAAATGTACTCTGAATAGTTACATTTCGAACTGCAGTTTCAGCATACATTAAGCTCTCACTCCCAGAGAAGCTGGATGTATGCACTGTGTCTGCAAATAGCTCTAAGTGTCCATTCAAAAGATGCAGGGCAGGATATTTAAACAGCAGAATAGTATGAAACATTTCCTTTCCCCTCTGTTTAAAGGGAATTCTCTAGTGGGAATTCTCAAACTTACAAATTTGACATTTTATTTTGTTATTGACTCTAATAACTTCAGCGTTCCCTGAAAAGCATATAGTCTTCTATTCTCTCCCCTTTGTATATTAGCCGTTACAATTTTGACACCTGTTGCAAAATAAAAAAAACCTATTCAGTGTTTCCAATTAAGCAAGTACATGGTCCTAACATTTTTGTAAGACTGTATCTTTACAACATCAACTGTTTTACTGTAAAATTCTACCAAAATATTTAAGAAAAGTTTACCTGGATGATCTCTGAATTGAATTTTGATTCCAAATGTGCTGCTCTCTCTGCTTCAATGTTTTCTTCCAGTTTCTTTATTCTCACTGTAGCAGCCTAAAAGTACATTTTGAAGAAAATTAAGTCCAGAGAGATAGTAAAGATCACACAAAGATATCAGGACTGCACACACCAACCTGATATATCTGAACCACTTATACTTTGGAACCGTGAGAACTCATACCAAGAAATAAATATAAAAATAATTTTTACATATCTAGAATATTAAAGTATTATTTTCTATTTAGTTAAATAAGTTGATGTAGGATTATGTTATTGCTGCATTTTTTACAATCAAGAAGCTGCACCTGGAGTTAGAAAGCAGAAAGACTAAGTTAAATATTCTACCTTTTCCCTTACTATTTGCTTTTTCACCAAGGTTGCCACCCAAGACAACACACCACACCCTGTATGTTCCAAAATACAATGGGATATCAGTAGAGTATCTACAATTTCAATTATGAAGACAGATGAAGCACAGAGAAGATACGGAATTCCTCAAAAATATGTTGGCTTTGACACCTATTTTCCAATTAAGGTGCCCAGAACAGATTGCTTTGCAGTTCTAGCCTAGTCATAGTTTCCTATCCAACTAAAATCTGTAAACTCTGTAATGTTTTAAAGCATTAACCTACTGTTGTGTTCCTTAACCTGTAACTATTTTGTTACGTTCTTGTCTAGCAATTATCAGGATGTTCATGATCTCTTTTAACAAATTTCCTGACTACTCTAGTTAGTTAACACATCTTGTTGCACAGAAAAACACCTGTACAGACGTGCATAGTTTTAACCAAAATGGGATTCACTGAATTAAATTGTTGCATCTTTCCTAACCATTCTTACAACATTTATAAAAGCACAAAGTGCAAATGACTATGCTAAGAACCTACTTGGAAATCTGGATTGTGTACAAGAAGTTCAAGAAGTAGTCTATATTTTTATCAAACTTTTTTTTTAAGTGATCCAAGCCTGAAAAAATTTATTTCAAGTTACAATAAACACAGAAGATATCACCAGATACATATGTCCAGATAAAGGCCTGGACACAGAATTTCATCCAGAAAACTACTTTTACTAAAAGCAGTAACTAAAGATCTGCTTTAATAGAAATTCACATGCACTTTTAAACACACTGTTTTCTATCAACAAAATCTTTTCACTTTCACACCTGAATTGAAAAGAAAAATTAATCATAAAATGTCTCTTGGTTTCAGGTTAAATGAGGGAGATCAAGAAAAAGGAATTAATATTTAAAAGTCATTTACCATAAGCACATTTAAGGTTACACATTGCTAAAATTATTCTCAGAAATACCCTGATTTAGACTCTTAATGGTATCATTCCCTCCAAACATCAGGTCCTACTCCTCTTTGCCCTTAATGGAGAATTAGCAAACTACCTCCTCCTTCAGTTTGGCAGGGCTCCTTAGCATCCTCCAACAGGTCAACATCTGTCAACAGGACAGTTTTACACAAGAATACTGCCAGCCTAGTAAAAGTAGTCAGTGAACAATGAATATAAGTGATGTGGATTTAAATTATTTTTTAATAACATTTTAAAAGTCAGGCTGAAAATAGTTCTATTTTAAGTTTGAGGAGAAGAATAAAGGAACCAGTAAGGAAGTCACTATCACAACACTTAGGAGTGGGAAAGTAATTTTTAAAAAATCAAGTGAAGAAGAAAAAACTCCACTGAAAATACCTCACTGCATATCGTCAAAAATGCTTTTCTCTCTTTGGCTGGTTTGTTCAAGTGTCTGTTCTCATAGCAAACAGTGAAACGGAAAAAGAAATAAAAGCAATCCTACAAGTACAGCTTTTAGGCATAACTTCACAAGTTATTCACAAGCTCTTTACTGCATTTGACTTCTAAGTTTTATTCTATTTCCTGAACACCAGTCCAAAGTAGAACTCTGCCTTCATCTCAGCCCCTCTTCAGCTGAAACAGGAGATGCAACACAGTATCAAAATGGTTAACTTATCCTCTCAAATGGAGCAGCCTAGAACTGTTATTTAATTTCCTCAGTCCCAAGAAGAAAAATAAAAACAGAAAGAATAAAATGCTTGATTGAGGGCATCTGCAAGAATGAAAAACTAGAGCTATCAAGTTCTTCTAAACAGAGCATACAGGTATCAGTTCTTTGTATAGAACTTTTAAGAGTAGGGTCTATCTCCTTGAGCCAGCACAACGAACAGTAACCGCAAGGACAAGAGATATGGTCCAAAGGAAACACAAACTCCCAGAAGTACAGAAACCTTGGTCCTAAGAAAATCCTAGGACAATGAGGGAAAACAGGCAGGAGCAAGTAGACACCTTAATAAGTGCCAACATATCACTCTTTTGCAGCCTGAAGTAAGAGCAATTCCATTTAAAAACAGACGTATTTCCAGATGGTTAATTTGCTTGAGTTTTCATAAATCACTTTAGAATTAACTTGTAGAATTAGCATGCCTATGAAAAAGGGAAGCACGGGGAAAACTAGTGTTTCAGCTACAGAGATTCCTGATGATCTCTGGAACGTGATAAATACAATCCTAATTGCAAGCAGGACAGTGTGTCTTGCTTACTGTAAAAGAGGTATGAACCCTAGGCACCAACAAAAGAAGAGCTAGATGTACCTGACAGGTCTCCAATGGAAAGTATTCAAAAAGATTCAAGACAGTACACACAGGGAAATTAAATTAGAAACTAGAAACCAAAATATCTATTTGACAGATGAGTACCATCTTACAGATCATATCCCCATATGACAAATCCCCAGCATGAGACAACTGACTAGTTCAAAACTGGGGTTTCTTCACAAGGTTAGGAATCTCAATGCCCTATTCTTGCTTTTAAAGCGCATCTTCTGGTAGAGTTTGATTCTTTAAAGCTATGCCTCATACCAGTAGTTTGTTACAATTTAGACTTTCAAAACCTTCTTTAAATTAGGTCACTGGACCTTCAGAAAACAGTGAGAAATAAGATGTATTTTAATTCAAGACAACTCACTCTCAGGGAACCAGTAGTTTGTTACAATTTAGACTTTCAAAACCTTCTTTAAATTAGGTCACTGGACCTTCAGAAAACAGTGAGAAATAAGATGTATTTTAATTCAAGACAACTCCCTCTCAGGGCCCTCACAGGAACTGCCACTAATTTCTTGTATTGCTAGAAGCCAAAGACGAACCATGTTCTCCTCAAAAGTCTCTTAATCTTAGCTTACCAGTATAAGCAGCTGTCTCACCCGTAAGAGATTCAGATGCTTAAAAGAGCTTGCAGAAAAATTACCTACGTAAACTGAGGAAGTAATGTAGATGCTGTCGTGTCTGGTGGTGCAATTACTATTCTTTTTCCTGGGTTCTATGATTTGATTGCTGAAACTTCTGGTTCACCATACATCTAGCAAATTTAAACAAAGTGACATGCCACCAAATCAGTGGGAAACTAGTGGAAAAATGGAAACTTCATAAGAGATATCTAACCAGCCATTAGGCACATAAGCCTTGCTAAGCAACACAGAGTTATTAAATAGAAAGAAAATCAGATTTACTTAGGCTGCTCTAAGGAAAATAATCTTGGAATCGCTGTTTATCTAAGTGCACATGAGCCACAGAAGTTGCACCTGGATTCCAAGATGATTCTGAAATTTTATTTGGGAAGAACACAGCTGCAAAAAAACCCACTATACAGAAAATCTTGTCTGTTTTCCTAGTAAAGGTTCAAACAGGCGCTACTGAGACTTATATGCACTTCCCTTCACAGTGAAAAGCTGCATGCCCTACCAGTGAGAATGATCTATTACACACCCTATGAGGGAAAGAAAGAAATGTCAGAGATGAGTCTAACTTGTAACACCATACTAACAATTCCAAAAAGAGAAACTGGATGAGGAAAGAGTTCCATGTTCCTATCTGACAAACAGAAAGACACTGGTACCAGAATAATGTTGGCCAGGCAAACCCCTTTGAATCAGACAAAAGGTGCGAATCAGCATCCTTATTGAACCATATTCGTCCAAAAACTTTACACAATGCCTGTCTAGAAAGAAGCTGTGTGAAAACAAGCCATAGAGAAAAACTGCAGGCCACAGACATCCAGACCACAGTCTCTCAACTGGGAGTCAAATGGGAATGCTTTCTGGTTTAGCTGGGAAAGTTTCTTGTCAGTCCCAAGTCACAGAGACGGATCTCAAGGATGGATCCAAAAATTGGGTTCTCCAGTGGTTACAAAGTGTTTGCTTACCCAACACTCAAACATTGGTTATTCAAGAAGATTCAGTCACTCCTTATTTCCCTGTGCACCCAGCAGAAAATATGAAGGCAGACATCTTAAGTAAGGTACTACACACAGATCCATGCAACCTCTGAAGTTTCCTTAGATAGTCCAGCTGAGTCAATTTCAGTCTTATTTTGAAGAATAGAGACATCTGGGATCTGTTTCCGTGATAGCACAGACAGAATTGTGAATTTTGAGAAACAGCAAATAAAAATTACTAAGAAAACGTCAACTTGTGGGCTACCATGCTATATATTTACTCTAATCCCTGAAGGTTCAGTCACTTTTTCCAGAGTCCTGTTGCATCTCAATGCTAATGTGATTTCTAGAAGACGTTTTCTGTATATTAACAGTTTGCAATACCATTTTCCAAACTGGCCTTTGTGGCTTCCATTTTTCTCAGCCCCTCACACGTACTCTAAGTACTGTCATATTTGTGAATACTAGGGAACTCTGTTCTGAAAGAGTAATTCAGTATCCTACACTGGTGCAATGTGACAGCCACAAAAATCTAATCACTTGACATTTGCATTTACCTCAAAATATGCTTTATCAGATAAGCAACAAAGAAAAGAGTAGGAAAAAGAGAAAAGTTCCTTTTAGACCACCTCTACAAGATTTTTTTGTTTGTTTTGCTACATTTACAACTTCAATAACAAGTTGTCAGGATACTTACACTTCGCCATTGCTGAGATCCAGTCTCCATGTGAAATGCTCAGCCAAGATAAAGTTTTAAATGACGAGGACATCTATGTACCTAATATCTGGATCATCATCCACCTACTCTGTTTGTGTGCTTCCATATTCAGATTAAGCTCTTACTTCTTCCTATTTAAAAGCATTTCCTTATGACTCATAACTCTAATCAGGTGGTGAGGTTTAAACACATCTTTGGGAGATGTGCTGACCACTTCCACCTAGTGTTAGAAATGCTGATGCCTCTTGATCATGGTAAGGTGGAGCCATCTCCTGTCCAGATAATAAATAACCTTTTAATAACTATAAAGTTACTTAACTACAAACAACTCTTAACCAGTGAAGTAAATGTTCTTTCAGCCTGATGGAGTGTAGTCAACCCTCACTATGAACATTTCCTGTATACGGAATCTAGAGTAATATGTCTCATCGACAGAGGAGCCATACTTGACCCACACAACACTGGATAAACAACTGCACTGGCACGGGGGACACAACACACTTGGCTTTAGGATAAAAAAAAAATAATTAAAGCACAAGCAACTAGGACTACTAAACTGATATCGTTCGGTTGCTGTTGGAGAACGTCCAATCCATTACGATCTGCAACTGAGCTGCAGCTGGCAAAACCATCTGGACTGCTCTCTCCGTCTTCAGTACCTTAAGGGGAAAAAGATGTCCCCTTTGGGTCTGATGCTTAGTAGCTGGTACACTCCTTAACAGTACATGAACTGACACCGTTATTTTATACATGCACGTAGACAAGATTAATGTGTAACTTGCTAACTCCTGGTGGAGCCTACATAAGATAATATTCAAACAACTTTGGTCTGATAGTGAGGCAAAAGTGAACAGCCTTCAAACTGGACTTGAATAATACAATGACAGGAGATGATAAAGAGGAAGCTCCTCTCAGAGAGAAAGTCCATTATGTCAGTGAGCTTGTCACTGAAGAAATGTGAACTTTGGAGCCTTCACAGAGATACTATTACAAAAACCGCAGTGCTTAGAGGATATACAAGACAGTCACACCAGCTAGAATTCCTAGATGGCAGTTGTGCATCATGGAGACACTAGAAAACAGAGTATTAAGTATGGGTAAGCCATCAAGAAGCATGTTGTCACAGAAGAAAAAAAGTAATTTAACCAGTAGTACTGGTAACTGGCTGAGGAATGCATCCTCTCTCACACTGCTTGGAGCTTTTATAAGTCTTTCTTGTGAAAACTATAAGTTACCTAACACTGCAGTTCATGGTGAAATTAATAACAAAGAGAAAATAAAGCCAGTGTGCAGGTTTGGAATGTTTTGTTTGGTTTTTAGCTGGGACCTAAATTTCATGTTTCACTAACTTAGATACAGTAAGAAATTTAATACACCCACAGCCTTAAACTATTGCATGTACATATACCTTCTGCAAATACAGAAATGGATCACTCAAGTCTTCTTTGCAGTCATCTCCCCATCATAGCAGCATTAGCAAGCTAACAGAAGATGACGCATTTAGCAGGACATCAAAAAGTCAATATACTTACAGGCAGGGGAGCAGGAAATGCAATGTGAAAGCTAAGGGAACAGCCTTTAAGTGGTAACTCAAAGTCTCAGAAATATGGCAACATACCCAGCTTCAGAAATAAAATGGACCAAGTTGTGGGACATTTTTCAGGCCTCATGAGAAAGGCTTAAAAACTTTGAGAGACCTTGAGCTCCAGCTTACAAGAGTTGGCAGCCTCAAAACACATAAAACAAACAACAGAAAACCACTACACTTCTGTGAACAAGACAGAGAGTTTGAAATTTATGAACTAATAATTCTGTTTCTCATGGTAAAATTCACGTTCCCCTTTCCCCCACCCAGCTTTTTGGCAGCTAGACACGTCACAATAAACACTATTTTTATATACAAGTTGCTCTATATTTCCCCAAGAAATCATCTTTCCAGAGCAATGGAGCCAAAGGCTAAAATAAAAGACACTGGTTCCAGGAATACTGATTATAATAAATAGTAGTATCTTGACGAGTTCAGTACAAATACATCAAGAATTTGACTACTGAATCTTGGGCTAAAGAGGCAGAATGATAATAAGGTTCCTGATCTAAAGTTTTCTGGTACCGTATGTGTTCCACTTCAGAAGGACAATGACACACCACACTGGTACCACTGCTAGCAGGTTAGACACTGTACCAACATCTATCTTTCAACTGAAGAGTCCACAGAAACTTGTTATTCTTTCTCTTCATTTCTGATTCCAGAAACTAGAAATGTCTTTTTTTTTTAGACTATGTTCAGAATAATGATTGAAGGATAAAATCAGACTAATATGTAAAAAAAAAAGGGGGGGGGACAGACTTTTTTCACCTTCCTTTCTTTGTAATATAGTCTACTAGATATAATTCTTCACAAGAGTGCCAATGTACAAAAATAAAAGTATTCTAAATTTATCATTTCCTTTCACTACTGAAACACAAATCTTCTCCTGTGGACTTTTCTCTCATGTCCAGAAGAGGGTAGTAAAGGACCAGCTTTGTGAACTCCAAAGAAAAGCTGCTCCTCATTGCATATCAAGAAGTAGTGTATAACAAAAGCTAGTAAGATTGCCTTTTAATTAAAACTATACTACTCTTCACACAAATAACCTTAAGAAGTTCGCTGCCATCATCAAGAACTTAAGTACACATTTTCTAATTCAATGCCCATTAATAAAAGGTACTCTCCTGTGTTCATCTTCCCACAAAAAACAAATTTCAAACTAGAAGCTAGATGAAATTCCATTAAAAGAGATAAATAAATATGGGGCTATTTCATTAAAAAAATCTAGACCGCACTGTCTGGGGTGCACTACTTAAAGGTTTCTATATCTGAATGGAAATCCATCTCAAATACTGACATCACAGGCAAAAATTACAGTCGCATGTAATGACAGCTGAAAGTACAGGACTGGCTACAAGAAATTTATCCATATTTCTCACATGGGTAATACTTATTCCCATACATTGAGGAGTTTTAAATTGACAGCTAGAACACCACAGAAGAGAGTAATACCAGATGGGCAGAAACACAAGATGACTTTGGCATGTTGGCACACAGTGCAAACTACCATCCCGGCTTTAGTGTCCTTCTTTAATACCTCTTTCATGCTGTATGGGAAGAATTTGGCAACTAACGTGATCCACAGAAGCTAGTATGCTAGCGAGGGAGCTGTGAAGGCAGAGAGGCAGAAATGCTACTGACAGCAATGTACTGAAATCCCCAAAATCTCAAGGTTTCTTTCTACTGGGGAATGGACCATGCCCTTTTAGAAGAACATGGTCCTTTCTTTCAAGCAAAATTAGAGGGGAAGACTGTGCTCATTTCCCCTCCTTTATGAAACAAGTCTGTCCTTGAACACTCCCCCATTTCCTTCTTTTACAGCCTCCAAGACCAAAGCTCCAATAACCAAACTACAGAGATGAAGAGCAGCTTATCTGGTCCCTTTGGCTGACGTCTTTCACTCTGTTTCAGCACGATTCCCTGACTGAGCTCCAGAAGTTACGAAAGGAAGAGGTAAAAACAAATTTCTAAACCAAAGAAAGGCTGCAACTGGATTTCAAACTTTGTTAACACTAAACTATTCCTCAGTATATCATTTTTTTTGGGAGAGGATTATGGATGAGACAGCAACTTACAACAGATTTTATTAAGCTGAATTTTGAACTTCAGAACACTGGCACCCTTTCATGACCACAGAAAAGGCAGAACAAATTTCACTCCACAAACGGCATTGCAGAGTACTGGTAGCTTGTAAAATGCAGATGATGCTGCTGTCACAAACTCTGGAGTTTTAGTCCACTATCCAGTATGAAGTCTACAGTAACCAATACTGAAAGCTTAAAATATCTAGTCCTTTTGCTTCTTGAAGAACAAAGGTATTTTCAGAGATGCTCATTAGTTAATCTTTCTTTGACTGCAGGTATCGAGTGGGTGAGTTATTAATGTAGGCCCTTTCAGACACTCACACACATTTGAGATGGTAAAGCAAGATGCAAGCTGACTAAAGCACATGTATTGCAGTTTAACTTAGAATGTTTCTTAATTCACAGGGACTTGTGCTAATTTGCTTAAACTTTCAAATGCAAGAGATTTTATTACATACTTTCCTTAATCACTGCTTAAACAGCCATACTCACAACAAATACAACAAGGCTGATTTTTCTTTAGTCTGAATATGTTTTTGTCCTGGGTCCAGCTGGGATAG
>NW_010142852.1:0-23293 GCF_000699245.1 Pterocles gutturalis | reverse complement strand
GGGAAGGCAAGGACAGGCGTGGGCTGGGCTCTGTCCGGGGCCGCTGCCCGGTGCTTTTCCCTGCAGGAAGCTGGAGGGCAAATATAAGGAAGGGTTTTCGTGGTTGTACTCTGTCGTTCTGTGAAATCTGTGAGGATGAGGCACGGAGTTCTGCAGCTGCAGATGGCCCCTGAACTCGCGCTGCGTGCTGGTAAAATCATTGCTCTCCCACCCCTCAGCCCCGGGGCAGTGGTCGAGGCGCTGTGAGAGACCCCATGGATATTTCTGAAACACGCAGGAGAAAATAAAGGAAGCTCCGAGTGCAGGTGATCTGCTGGAGCCGGGGCTGTCAGACTGGAGATGCTCCTGCTCCGCCTGTTTGGTTTTTGTCTGAGGCTTCTCCCTGGAGTAATGTCAGACAGGTGAGATTTTTCTTAAGACAGCTGTGACCACCAAAATCAGAGTTACTCAGCAGAGTAGACTGTTGTGTGCAGACTAATCGAAGAGAAGAGCCGATCAGCAGAGCAAAAGAGCAGCTTGTTTGCAGCCAGCTGAGAGGAGACCACTGCTGCCCAGCGTGGCCGGTGCTGTGACTCTAAACCGCACGTTGTCTCAGCCAACTCCCTTCCAGGCTTTTTCTTCTCGATTTGAGTCAATAAGGACTCAAAGCATCTGGTAGCTGGTTTGTCTTTAAAAGTGTTGCTGCAGTGTCAGAAATGGAGCAATGTATTCAGGTTTTCCTTAAAACAAGTGAAAGCAATAACACTATGCATAGGCAGAGGCATTTGAGAGGAAAGTGAATACAGATGTTGAACTGTATTTGCTGTCTAGTGCAGGAACAATGGAGACCAAAAAGTTATATCAGTGCCAGGAAGCCTGACTGTCTCCTGAACCCCATCTGGGTTTAATTTTGGTGTAAATTATCGCCTATGTTTTGGTGTACAATAAATGCTTCCTGCTGTAGGGGGAGCAAACAGTCCTTCAGAACCATCTGAAGCCGGGGCAGGTGACTATACCACACTGATTCACCCTCCAGATGATGCAGAGCTGGCAGAAATCTCCAGTCGTCTTCTGCCCTTGCTGGGCTGTGATTAACAGCTTGCAGGACAGCGGTTTTTTCCCTTGAAGGTTTAGAAGTCTTTGAGGACACGATGGATTTCAGCAGAGTGTATCTAAATTTCTCTGGCACTGGCACCAAGGTAGTTTCTTAAGGCTGTTGCTGTTACTGTATTGCTAAATAATAACTAATATAAAAGATGAGATGCTGTTTTGTATGCGTGCTCAGTTCACAATGTAAAAACAGCATATATCCAGACAGTGTTATTGCAGGCTCTGCTAAACTGCAAGTGGAAGTTTGAGACCATAGGCATCTTCTACAAAGAGCAAATGACCCAGCAGTGAGATTTTCTTGGGATATTTTGGGGTTATTCTTTTTTTTTTCCTCCTTCAGATTGACTGTTGGAAATGTTGGCGTCGCTGATATTTCTGAGTTCCCTGAGCTATATTGAGTAAAAAATCTTATATTCTAGGGTGTTGCAAGTACATTGTGAAAGACAACATGAATTTTTAACCAGTTATCAGGGTTAGCCAACAGAAGGAAGACTGATGTTGTCATTAAGGCTGTCTAGTTAATAAGGAACCTGTTGTTCTTTGAAGAGACAGATCAAAGTTGTATTTAAGTAGGTAAGTAGACAGCAGCCTGTTTCCTGCTCTGTGCGTGATCTAGTAGACAGGCCTCAGTGCTGATCTGTATTTGGCCCTTCCAGTAAATAGACTCTTCTCAAAGCTGGTTTTGTTCTCATAGAGCAGAGCCTTTTTCAGGCAGCGTGGAAAGCTTGGTCCTAGCACCTTGCACATCCTAGCTACTCTGTGTGAAATCTGACATGTAGATAGTGCCAGACAGGTTCAGTCAGCCATGTGAATGATCCAGGACTCACCACTGAATTTAGTGTGCATTTAAAAATGTGAAAAACAAAGATAATTTATCCAGAATTAGAAGATAGTGATCGGTCAAAACCTCCCGATACCAAAAGGAAGGCTGTCAGTTTGATTAAAACTCTTTTTTTTTTTTTTTCCAGCCTTAGTTTTAAGCTAATCTCTTTGTGTTGGCTTTCAGTAACGCTTTTTGGATGTTTTAACTTTTCATGTTTTATTCACAGTGCTAGATACAGCTCATTATACATGACTAATCTAATGCCCTGATCCTGCAATGGGATTGTGTCTGTAATCTTTTTTTTATCCACAGTAGGGCTTCCTGTGGCTCCAGCAGCCCAGCCAGACTGATCAGGGTGCAGGACAGAGACTGACATGCCAACAGAAATTTATATAAACCAGTGCATATATGGAGAAAGGAAGAATTAACTGAATAATGAAGACTGAGATAAACCCACACTAGTTATTAGTGTATAATATTGCCACATGGGTTAATGGTAATTTCCTTTAAAGTTTTTATTAACAGAAGTTCTGCAAACGACAAGACTTGAAGGCTTAGTTTTGTTTCCTTGTATGTTTAATCCTTAGTCTCTGCTGGCATTCCAAGATAAATTCATTACATGAAACACTGGAGAACAGTGTTGAATTGTTTACTCTCTCGATCCTCTCTTCTGTGTATCAGAAGTGTAATTAAGCTGTAAGCAGACTTCTGACAAGAGCAAGTGATGATAGAAGCTCAAGTTGGATTTGTACTTGTGATAATTTTTTTTATCTTTTTTGCATTCTCCCCCTGGAACAAATTTCAACAGTGAAAACATCTTCAATTTTACAATGCAAAACAATCCATTGAAGTTCTCTTGGTAAAGTGTTGTGAGACTGACCTGTGGTGGTGAGTGATCAGATTTACAGAGACCTGAAGTGACAGTTTCACATCAGGAAAACTGTGGGTACATTAAGTCAAGTAAAATCATAGATAAATTTATGTTAATGTTCACTGTCTCCAGGTCTTCCTGTTTTTAAAGGGATCTTGCTTTGCTTTCTTATTCACAGTCACTGTTAATGCATTGGAAGGAAAAGACTGCAAGGAATCTGTCAAGCTGATTGCAGAAAGCACTGATCTCTCAGAAGAGCAACTTGCTTTCCTCATTTCTGGCATGTATACCCTGCTCCGACAAGCACTGAGACTCCCCTTATCAACTTTCAAACAAGAAGTAAGTTCTGGGAGTACTTGGAGTCCTGATAAGTTAAAAGCTGTGTCAGACGTGTGTTACCATCTAAACCCTATTTGCCAGGGCGGGGAGCTGCACATAAAAATGTTGCTCCAAGTTAAAGTGGTTGGAAGAAACTGATAAAAATTTAGAGCTTATTATTTTACTTGTTGGGTAGATTTACAGGGAGCTTTTTTTGAAGAGTATTTAAGCTTTGGGAAGGAGATTCCTGTGTCTTTTTCTGCTTCAGCGTCTTCTTCACTGTGCATGTTTGCTTTCACTCTTAAATTAAAACCCCACA
Source organism: Pterocles gutturalis (assembly GCF_000699245.1). Lineage (NCBI taxonomy): Eukaryota > Metazoa > Chordata > Aves > Pterocliformes > Pteroclidae > Pterocles > Pterocles gutturalis. Next base: position 19,873 of record NW_010142852.1, on the reverse strand, counting down.
AGAAACCATTGCAAAGTGTTATTTCGTTGGCATCAACTCTCTCTTACCCTAACTCTGTGTTCACACATACCGCTCATTTTGTCCACACTTACAATTTCTCATATTTGTTTGTTTGCCTTTCTTCATACTTCCACCACAGAGGAAGGAAGGTCTTATGGCCAGAGCAATACAGAGGAAATTGGGAGAAAGTGCTATTTCTTTTTATACTATGGATGTTCTATGTGAATACGTGTATGTCTGCCCTGTTCCCAACCCCTGTTCCTTCTTCAGTGCTATTTTCTTTCCTTTTTCATGTTACTTCACCTTACGTTTTTTCTTTTCTCATTTTATTTTTATGTGAGCAAACCACTTCTGGGCTTCCAGCACCTCTCTCTTTTCTAAGATAATGTTTTCGTATTTACCAGGACATACTGGGAAAGCTCATATATTGCAGGAAGCATAGTGAAAGTATGCTTTTAGTATTTAGAGCTTATCTTTTGCCACTTTCTTTCTGTTGTCATGGTTTAAACAAGTGACTGCAAAACATATTTGAGAATAAGGATACATAATCACTCTAAAAGAAGAGAGTGTTATGGATAGCTGCATAAAAGAAATGGCAGGGATGTTGTTTTATTTAAAAATAAAGGCTTCCAAGAGATTTAGGGCTTTCAAATTAGTTTCTCACAACTTGATTGAACACTTCTGAAAATTCTTCTTAATATGTAACCTGTCATATCAAAACTACTGTCACTCGAGACAAAAACTTTTGGGGAGAGATTTCAAGCAAGTAACCAATATTAATTCATTAGGTAAGAAATGATCTTTCAAGACTACATCCTGTAAAATTTCACCTTCCTTGTTTTTCTAGGTTTTTAAGGAAGACCTGAAGGAGCTCAGGTATGCTTGTTTGTTTTTTCGTAACTTTTATGTAACTGCTTCCCCAAATGAACTTTTTTACACAAGGGAGTTGTTATTAAAATTACCTGTAAATAACACATAACATGTCTGTTGCCAAATGTCATGTGAAGCCAGAGGAAAAAAAAAACAGGTGTTGTGTAAGACTTGATTTAGCTCTGAGCATGAGCAGTAAATTTCCCATGCTGGGGAGATTGGTCTAATTTAGTCTGTAATGTAGGTTATGCAAATGTGAGTGACCTTCTCTCTACCATCCCCACCTTGCCCTGCAATATTTTTTTAACATGTTTGGTAAGACAGTGGTAACATTTCAGAAGCTAAGAAACTGCCCTACTTTTTTTCTTCTTTGAAAGGCCAATGATATAACGCTCATGAAATCCTGCCACCTTGTTCAGCTATGATCTTTCCTGCCCATTACCCAAGAAAGCATAATGCTTGTTACAGACTTAAACAAAACCTGTATGGGTCTGTTCAGAGTATCAGAAAGCTAGACATCAGATGCTAATAATCTTTATAGGTTTTCCTGTATTTCCATATTCAGTAGCAATGAGAGAATAACAGCAGAGAAACTTCTGCACCAAGGCCCAATTATTTTAAAATGCTATTTCCCCATAATTCATGGCATTCTGATTGCTACCTAGGAGAAATAGATAGATATGTTTCTAAATCTGTCTTTTTTCAACCTTATTTGTCCGTTAACCTGCCAGTTGGCTTTCTCCTCAGACTCTATTCTGCAGAGTCATAAGCATGATTTACTTTCTGAGCAACTTCAGGCAAACTAAAGCTGCAGATTTAGATATGTAATTGGGGTGTAATCGGTGAAAAGTGTAATTGGGGCCACGATGAAATGTGCCTTGCTAGTTGGTACGATTTTTTGTGCAGCTCAGTGCTGGAGTTTGGCCTGCCTTTTGTCTTGGGAGCTAAAGCGTAAGCAGCTTCCTCTGCTGCGTCATGGAGTTCACACCAGGTTAAAGTAGGTCAGTAAGGAACTGGTGAATTGCTTTTGACCCAGTGGGAGCTGGTGTTTTTGGAGATGCTCACAGAATGTGTTCAGTGTGATTAAGCAATAATGAAGAGCACTAAAAGCTCCATGCCAAGTTCTCTGAGGGTAGGTGAATATTCCTCTGTTGAGCAGGGGAGTGTTGGTGCACTGGAGTGCCAGAAGTCCCTGCCCAGGCTGGCTGTGTGCACTGGCTGTACCTAGAAATACAGGCTCCCAGGCCCCTGTCCTTGGCATTTGACCAGACATCAATGCCTTACACTTTTGTAGTTGTTTGGTTTGGGTTTTTTTTCTCACTTTGTGGATTATTCATGGAACTGTGAAGACAATTTTCAGTCTGGTTGATTTTTTTTATACCTTTTATATCTTGAAAAGTCTTTTTTATCTTGGTGTGACTGATGTAGCAGCAATAGTTCAGGTAACTGCATTTGTGTTGGTTGCAGACCTGTGTGTTTTATCTGCTGCTCGTTGCTGCTGTGCCCCCATGATTCTCACATTATTGGGACTCTTCCTAACTTACATCTCTGACAGTCTTATTTCCTGTGAGTAGCTCTCTTCACCTTGTGGCTAAAGTTTTAGAAGACTAAATAATTTATTCTACTCTCAAGCCATAATACTTAGTAAATTTGGTAGCACCTGTAGCATCTTCAATTCCTACGGGAAATGTCATTTCCTATGTTTTCCAATGCACTTGGGTTTGGAGAAGAAATAGCTGGTTGTTTTTAGGGCACCCACTAATTGCATTCAGACACTTATCCTTCTGCAGTGACTCCTGTGGGTCATCCTGTGACCGTGTGCGTAAAGAACACATGTAACTGGTTGAACAGCAGTGTCTTGGCATTATTGGCACCCAGTGTTTGGGCAGGTGTTTTGTATTTTAAGGCAGAAAAATATCTTATTTCCCATTTTTTGTTATGTCATCTTTTAAAAGGTTTGAGCTCTGAGCCAGGTTACCTTTCTTTCACCGTTCCTGCATTATATTTTGTTTCCTTCAGCGAAGCTGAAGATTGGACTAATTCTACCCATATAAAGTCTGGTCATTCTCAATTTCCTGGTGATGCAGCTGGTCTTGGCTTCTATTTTTGGTGGAGAGAGAGGCTGAGAGATGTGCCAACTTCTGATTAATTAGATCAATACTACTAGTTTCACAGGGTTGCCATTCTGTATCCCCTATTTCTTGGCCTGACTGGCTGAGCCACTGAGAATAAATTCGCTCTAAATTGCGGATGCTACTTTTTCCCTCCCCTCTCAAATTGTTTAATAACTTTATGGCTGAGGGCAATAACATGGGATTGAGACACCATCACAACTTCCTTGCCCTTTGAGGCTCTTCCTCAGAATGTTCCTCTGAAAACTGATTGCCATCTGTTGCTCAGGCCTGAGCTGTGCCATGTTCTGTGTCTGATCTGCTTAGTATGTGACTGGCCTCGGGTAAGCTGCTTGTGCCAAAAACAGAATTTCAGTAAAATCACTAACTGCACAGCAGAAATAATGCAAGCTCACAAGCAGCATTAATGCTTCTGATTTAGTAACGCTTGCTCTTATGGTCAAGCAAGTATTGTGACAGGTATCATCATAATCATGGTACAACCCCTGTCTCCAGCTATTCCACTGCATACAGAGGATGTTTGGTCATCATCAGGATGGGTTATGTGATACACCTGCACGGAAAGTATAAGTAATGTTTGCAGAAATAGAGTCTTGTCTCTTCTGAAAGAAACATACATGCAGCCAAAAAAGCACTGTCTAGTCCCTGCTCCTCACTTCCCATTTGCCTACCTTACTAATATGAATTCAGTTTTATCCAAGCACCATTTAAAAATGTGTTTTAACCCCGCATCTTCCATTAAGAATTCAGACTCCAGTGGCTGCTGTTTCATCTTCCCACTGTGTGAGTCGATAAGTTGTTTTTTCTCCCATCATTAGACACTGTAAGCCCTTTAGGACACGTAACTTCCTTGTTTGCTTTGATTTTTCTTTGATATACCACTGTGGCTTTCAAGACACTGGTGAGTAATGTCTCTGAGCACTGATTCATGGTGAGTGCTGGATTTAACTGTGACAGCAGAAGTAGTTACTTCTCCCACATGTCCAACCTGCCTCTCTGGAGGAGGTTACTGTCCCTGTAGCAAAGGCAGCTGAATGGACAGCGTTTGCTCTGCAGTCTTTGCAGTTCACAGCCTTATATATTGAAGTGAAAGTCAGCAGCAGCTTGTTTGTAAGGCAAGAACAGCATCAGAAAAATGGTGAAGTAGCCAAGAGGCACAGAGCAGATGGAGTGTGAGTCTGTTCGACCAGTTACCATTGTCCCCATCAAGTTTATGGTTGTCCTCTCCATGTTAGATATGCTTCTTTTGTAAGTAATCTTAGCTACAAGGGCCTCTGTTTTTACTTTTGAGGGAGCCATTAATTCTGTCTTCTTTTTGTTACGCTTCAGATGAAAGTGAAATGAAATGGGTAGGCTTGGGATTTTTGAAAGCATGTATTGCTGGCCTGCCTTCTGCACTTGTCAGAGCCATCAGTAGAACTTTTCTTGACTTTACTGAGAGAAGAAGCAAATACCAGGTGCTTTTGAAACACACTGTTGCCATACTAGGTTGGACAGGAAGATGTAATAACAGTTTTTAGAGTTCTTGATATAAAAACATAGGCTGTCCTTTTGAGAGCCGAGACTGAATCAATACCGAAGTGCTTATGTAAGAGCTGATGGCAATTTTAAGCAACAGAAGATGGAAAATGTTGACACATTTTTTGTGTTCTATAATAGATATTTTTTTTTTATTTGTAGCTAAGGCCGCATATTTGTGGTTACAAAACACTTAACTATTTTGTATTGCTCTTCTCTTTAAGGATACCAGAAGATTTCATCACGGACTTTTGCAGTATAGTCTTTGGTAACAGGTTAGTATCTTAATGTATCATGCATTGTGCAATCCGCAGGGTTGCACAGAGCTCTGCTGACAAAAATCCCAGGCCTGCTGAAGGAACAGCAAGATTCTCTAAATTAATGAGAACAAGATTTGTCCTATTATTTTGATTCAACATAACATGATGTTTATCATGCGTGGCTATATATGCAGTAAGTAGCTTTCATACCAGTTTTCAATTTTTCTGTGACCATCACCCATCAGTTTTTGTAACGTTCTGTAGCCTCTGTAAGGTGCATCAATACCTGCGGATGAAAAATGGATTACAGACTTAAGCATTTTTATCATCATTACATTGCGAGTTAGAGCAAAAGTGAAAGACTTGCTTTGTTGAGAGGCAAGCTACATATGCCTTCTACGTGCTGTCGTTCGTGGAAGCTTTCTCGGATATCATTTAATCAAGTCTTAATGTACCATTGAATTGGGAATTCACACTGGGTGACTTGATGACCCATAGGAGATATTAAGTGCTCTGCAATATACCTCAGTAGCTCCCAAGGAAGTACTAAATCAGGAACTTTTTGAGCAGCCTATCTCTTTTGTCTGTTCTAGGGATTCCTTTTTTCTAGGTGGTTTTCTGCCCAACCATATTTAGCTTATTCTGCATCTAGAAATTGCTTGAACTTTTTGCATTTGCAAAACTTTCCTCCTCTAAACTTGAGGTCACTCAGCACATAGCATCACTAACCCAACGCTGCTCCAGATATTCTGCGTGGAATCCTGGGAATCATAGTTGAGGTATTTCAGTTACCCTCACCAGGGTCTGAATGCTGCTACAAAAGTTAAAAATATTTTTCATTTCCTTGGTTAAGATCTTGGCTTAAAGCTGAAGGTTCTTGGAGTAAAAATAAATTCAGCCTTCTCATCTTTTCTTTGCTCTTCTGTTTGAATTATAGGTGTTAAGAATGCAAAATTCATGGTTGCAAAGTGGAAATATTGTTTGCAGTGGAGAAAGAAGATAAATGTAGATGTCATTTGAAGCATGCACGATTGTCTGTTTTCCACTGTGAAATCACGATGCTGGAAAATTTAGCTTTTTCTTATTTCAAAAGCTGTGATTATCCAGTGTAATCTTGCTCTGTGTTTTGAGACCAAAGAAGAGCACCTCAGATTTCATTTCTAGACAGATCTGCTTTTATAATCTTAAATGTAACACTGAATCATACATATGCTTATTGAGTTGTAAATATATATGATTGTGATGGTAAGAGAAGTATTAGCATCTCTTCAGAAATACAGTATGAGCTAGATAACCCAGAAAAATCCATTTTTAATACCTTTCCTGGCTTCTTATTCTATTTTTTGCAATTTTGTTCACTAAACAACAGCTCTGAAATACTGGAAATTTGACACTTGTATTTCTGTGTCCTCACAGTTCCATCAAGCTATATAGACTGAAAGGGAAGAAAAACTTGCCACATTGACACCATCAAATAACTGGATAAAATTGAAACTGTTTTTTTTGAGGGAAAGTATAACCCTAACTTCCCCCTCTCTGGTTTTGGATATAAGATTCACTGAGTCTTTTCTGCTCCATTTTGCTCTTCCCCTTAGAAATCAATGGCTTGATTAATGGCCTGTATCATTTCTGTATGTATATTGGCCACTGTGCATGTTCTGTCATCCTTACAGGATTCTTGCAGTTCCAGTTACGATCTTGTCCAAGCCAGGAAGGTGCTGACAGAAGCTTAAACTAAGCTATAAAAGCCGTGACTCTTTCTGAGGGAATGGTACTCAAGCGCAGTCCTGACCAGAACTAAAGCTTTGTGGTTTGGCCACAGAAATGCCATAGCTTAACAGTGTTCATAAGCTTCAATGTTTGGGCGTTGCTGACCTTTCGACCACTGCTAACTAGAATTTCTTCCTGTTCTCTCTACTCTTTCTTCCCCCAAATGCCAGTGCTGCACTGAAAGGACTTTCTTCCATTGATGGGAGTAAGCATGTCTTAAGGAAGTGGTAGCAGCGTGGCTATTTTCAGGTATTCCCCAAATGAAGCAATACTCTGGCGGCAGCTCGCTGATGAGGGAAAGGCCTGTTCTTATTGTTTAATCCTGCTAATGACCATTCTAGACTCCAGCTCCTCATGGTTGCACCCAGTTGTGTGACCTAGTTCCTGGCCAGTAGTTGACAGTGAGTAAGAACCAGCTGATCTATTTTTTCTGCTCATTCCTTTACCATACTATTAGAAATGTGTGTCATTTCTGACACCACCCAACGCCCCCCCAAAAAAGGATAAATTCTTTCTTACATTATTGCCTTTGCTTAATGCCTTATCAAATCATTGATCTTTCTGGGCAGTTTCTAAAGGCACCAGCTAACTTGCACGCAAGAATCCGAGTAGGGATGTTAGACTATCATTCCTACAGTCCTTGATTTGTTCAGAGAGGATTCCTTTCTGATGTAAAGTCTGTAATTAGATTATGTCTAGCACCATGGATAAAGGATGTAACGTTTCTTATCCTGCTCTAAGCGGGAGTACTGGAGTAGCTTTAAAATGTACTGTAAATAACTTCCAGAGACACGGGATGCTTAGCAAAAGAAAAAAAAAAAAAAAGGTAAGTAACATAAAGTCCAGACTAGCTCCCAAATGGACCAGCTCAGTGACCTCATTACCTCATTCTGAAGCTATTTCTGCATATATATCTAAAAATGAGTGGTTGTTATGTCTTTGTATCAGATTTAGCTTGTTTACTTATCCAGAGCTTAAGATGCTGTTAAAATTTAAAGATTGTCAACCAACTGAAGTTTAATCACTGTCAGCTGTATTTCCTCACAGAAATAAACTGAGGCTTGATCAGCCTGATTCTTCCTGCAATATGAGTAATAAATTAAGTCCTTGGCTTCTTACACATTAGACTAGACAAAAATCTGGAAGGTTGTGCTGCAGTTGGCAGTAAACATTATGAAGGGAACCAGGAGTTTGTAAATTATCTTGGATTAGCAAGAACCACTGTTGGATTTTTTTTTAAGTACACTTCAAAGTACACCTTATTATTATTATATTTTAAAACATTGCTGCTTGCTAATACTAGATGCTTTCTGCTGAAGGAGCACAGTGACCTTATTCTAACTTTTTTGCTGAAGTCATCTGTCTTGTTCCTCCTTGCTTGTTCTTATTGGATCTGCATGAAGGTAAAGATGATTTATTTGCAGATGCAGCTATGCCTCACAGTTGCATATAAGTGAAATAATAGATATGCCAGCCACCACAATGACTCTTACTAAACTTAACTGTGATATCAGTTTGCTAGAATTACACAGAGTCACTTGGTCTCTTTTTTTTTAACCTGGACCATAGTTAAGCATAGGAGAAGTGGGTAATCTTGAGCACAGCTGTCTTTAATACAGAAAACCTCCCCTCATTCAGACCTCTGTAAATGAGGGCAGATGGAGAAGAGAATAAGTTCTAGACAGGCTTGTTCTGAGGAATCTTATTTTCTTTTTAAATTGTTGTTTCTTTTATGAATTTGCATTTCAGTCTCCTGTTTCTGATTTACTCTGTAGGCGTCCTGCTTCTGAAGCCACAGCTCTGACACAAGGGAGCAGGCTGCCAGCTATCCAGGACTTCAAGTGGAGAGTGGACGTAGCTATATCCACAAGGTATGAAAGAGAAACCTGCACGACCCTAGACATTAACTTGCCCAAGGTTAAACTGACTTCTGGTGCTGCTTTAAAATGTTAATGGTATTAAAATGTATCTTGCTGTTAGGAATTGCCGTGTAGCATTAAATGGTAAGATAGGGAGGGGATTTTCTGAACAGTGTAGAAGTCAGTTTATATACAGGTTAGTGTTGTTAACATGGACCTGACAAAAGGCTGCTGCCTTCTTCTTCTATTAATAATATTTTTGGGCTCTTTATTTATTTTTTTCTCTAAAACCTCTGTACTAGAAACATTTCACTCAAAGTTTGAGTCTCTCTTTCAATATTTTAAAAGTTAACGGAGCCGATACAATTCCACAGGTGCTCAGAGATGATGGAATAGATTAGATAGATTGACCCTCAAACAGCCAGCCAAGCTCTCCGTTTACTAGAACAGGGCAGGGAAATCATCTGTGTAACTTCTCAAGTAGACTACCATTTGTATGTTGCACATGTTAAATAAAATTACTTTCCATCACTTGTACAGTGTGCCGTAGATTCTACAACGGGAGACTTCAGAATGGCACCTTTACACTGCCATAGTGATGCAATTGGTCATTGATTGACCTCCTAGTTTTCTTCACAAAACAGGAGTAAAGGCCTTTGTGATCGTCCTGTCTGCACCTACGGGAACAGCTCCTTGCCATCTGCCACAGCAGAGGCAGCTGGGGATGGATCTTTGGCTAGAGCCAGAAGGAAACAAACCTGTTGTCTGTGCTGTTCCTGGTCTTTTTCTAGTTCTAGCTAAGACAGACCAGGGTGAAAGAAATTGGAAGATGATCCAGTATTTGTCAGTAGTGTAAATTGTTAGCACGAGTGACTTCATACTATATTCATGAATACCTGCATCTGAGGGAGGGCGCGGTCTCGTTGCTGCCACAGTTGAGAAGCCCGGGGGTAATCAGGGATAGTGCTCCTGAAATCAAGAAAAAAGACTCCTAAGTGAAAATTGCAATGGCCACAAGCTGCTAGTTCAGCTGACTCTCAGATGAGCATTGCTGTAAGCACCACACTGGTATCACTATGCAGAAAAAACGTATACCTGTAAGAGAGCAAAATGTACAGATAAACACATCAGGCACAATGCTTGCAAGCTGCAGGCAAATCCTATGATTTGTTTTCCAAACAACAAGAGCAATACATTATCCATTTTTATTTTCCTTCCTCTTATTTTCCTTTCCAGTCAACCTCCCCCCTGTGAATTCTTGTTTATCATCCAGCAACAGCCTCTGCAAAGAGGTATGGCTTCTGGCTGTAATGCCTGTCAGTACCTGAGCAGGCTTTGGCAGCACCAGTTGATGGAAGCTGCACAAGAATGACTCATTTCCCCTCTTTGGGTCATCACATAAAATAACAACTCACAAATTTAGGATGAAGGCTAAAAGAGCTTGACTCCCCCAGTGAGATGGCAGTTGAAAGTGTGAAGGGGTGGAAAGGATTAGTGCAACGTGGTAAACTGCATAAGAAAATTGTGCATTATTGCTAGCAGTACTTCGTCAGCACTGTCCCACTAAACTGGTTATTATGTAAAATGAAAATGCTCCTAAACTTGCAGTTACTAAACTATTAAAAACATTTTTAGTCTCAATAAATTGGCCAGGACTCCTATCTGCATGAGTTTCCAGCCAGCCAGCAAGGTTCAGGACTCTGTGATTGAAATTACTCATGTTTTGTGTATAAAGCCTACGAGAACATCTTAAATTGTGAATGTACAATGCTGTACTTGTCACACTGCTGATGTCTGGTATTGTAATAGTAATAATGTAACTAATTTCAGTTCACTGGCCCGTGCACTTCAACCATCCATTCTAATGCTGATGAAGCTTTCAGATGGGACAGCTCATCGCTTTGAAGTAAGTCTGATTGCCATAATAAATAAAAAAGAAACCACTTGAAGTTCTTTTTAGAAAGTTGAATTACTGTTTAAAATATTAAAGCTTTTGTGAACAGTGCATCATTATTGGTTGGTTTGCTTGGGTATCCTTCATGTTCAGCATAGCCACATACAATATATAATGAAACACCAACCACAATAATTTCGTACCTTGTTCCTATACACATTTTGCTGAAACATCATTTGTTAGAAGAATATTAATTACTGAAAAGCACTGTTGCATAATATCTGGTTTGATTAAAAATTATGGTTTTGTTATCAACAGTAACCTTCAGAACTGATGGTGGCTCTTGAGGGCAGGAAAATTCCCAGGGTAGCTTATATAATGTACGATAACTTTGAAACCAAATTTTGGTAGAGAATGGTACCATTCTCTTCTGTGACATAGGTAGTTTTATTTTCTTTTTCTTCAGTACAGTTCCTGCTGCTAGAAAGAAAGTAAAAAAACCTGTTTGCTTTTTACCTCAGAACTAGTCAGTGACATTATTTATGACACTGTACATAAAGGCTTGCCAGAAGATGGCATAAACTCTTCCATATTTTTAACCTTTGGAAAGGAATGCTGTTTGTTCTATAAATAACATGGTGGTGCATACAGGAGTTCAGTGCACAGCAGGCATTGTTACATTTGAACTCTGTAAAGATATTGACTTCATTCAGTGTGTTAGTAGTGGTCTGGAAGAAGCACCAAAGCTGTGGGTTGAAAGAGGTGGACTGATTTTACTGTTACAGTGCTTCACAAGAAGGCAGCTGGTGAGGAGGGCACAAGTTCCGTGCTACATTGCAAAGCGTTGAGGGTGTCACTTCACAGAGGATCAAATTCACCCCTCTGTGGACAGTCCAACTCAGAGCATCCCATACGCTCTGAGGTCTTCCATGGAACTTAAATGATGCCATGGACTTCAAGTTAACCCTTTACAACAGAGTAAGTTTCACCTATGAGAATAAAAATCAATATGTATTCTTTACTGTTTAGATTTGGGGCTTTATTTACTGGTATATAATGTCACGTCTTGGTGGCACTGTTCCTGGTTGTTATGGTTTGGTTTTAGTTTTTATGTTCTAAGTCTGTGGAAGACCCTTTGCTATTCTGCAGTGGAGATGTGTTGGTGTGCCGGTCTAGTACGCGCAGAAGTGCCAATATCTGATAGGAAACAATGTGCTTCTCTTAGATCAGCTCTTTGCTGCTGCTTAGATCTGAACACCAAAGATCTGGCTGTAAACACAATTTCTGTATCTGATGAGTGGTCTTCCCGCAGTTAGTAGCTCTTTGGGATAAACCTGTGTTTTGGTTCAAGGTACCATATGCAAGCAAATATAGTCCTCACCTCTTCAGTTTCATTTCATTCAGAAACATTCAGAATGTCCTGCTAACTAACAGGGCTTGTGTGAGACGGTAACTCCAGAAGCGAATTCCGTTATAAATAGTTTCAAATGCGTATGCCACAGGGAGAAGTTACACTCTTTGGTCTCTTGGGTTTGGTTTGATTTGTTTTTTTAATTGCAGTGTGATTTCTGACAATGAAGATTTTTTAAAAAGCAATGGGAATTGCAACATTTTGAGTCTTGTTTTATATATAAATGTGATGGCATGATGCCTTTTTATGCATTTCTGATGCATGTGGAAAATGCAGATCAGATGTTGGAATCCTCTCACATAATTTATATCTGTGCTACAGCGGACGGAAGGATGACAAGGGACTCTGTGAGAAGAACTGTGTGTCATCACTGTAGTCAAAGCATTAGAGTAAATGAGGCAGTGATGTGCAGAGCAGCCTGGGACTAGCCAGACTGCTGCTGGTGCTCCTGCGAGCACACGTGTTTGTGTGCTGCAGTGATGGCAATCTGTGTCACCCAGGCTGTGCCTGTGCTCAGGTGTGGTTCTCTGTCTCAACAGATAATGGACTTCCATCCATTTGGCTTCTCCAGCTTGGAATGGTAAAGGAGAGTCCATTAGCCTCCTACACAGTTGAAATTGTTTTGTGTATTTAATAAAAATCTTTTGCCTTCCATGCATAGACAGTGCCCAGTCCTCTTTGCTCTTGAGGTTGCTGCCAAGTCTCTTGCTTTAAGGATCAATTCCTTTCTCCTGCAAGTCTGGACAAGCAGAATATCTGGAATTTTTTGCTTGAGAATTCTGTAGGCTCCCCACCTTCCAGGTGTCTTTATCTTTCCTTCTAATCCACAACTCTTAGTTCACCACAGTTGCCATCAGTTTATATTCTGCGATACTTCCTTTCTCACATGGGGCAGTATCGAAAATGTACTATGTAGCTGTTATTTCTGGTTTTTCCCACTCTCTTCCTCTTTATCACCCAGATGGTTTAGTTGAATTAACTGAATTTTATTAACTTCAAATCTTTTGTCTTAAGTCTTAAAAAAAAAAATGCCATTTTAAGAGAGATTGGGCTGACACTGTGTAATGTTCCCTACCCATAGGCATGCCCTAGTCAGAGTTCCTTACCGGTTTCATGTTTTCTAACCTGAATATTCTGTTTCAGGTGCCAGTTGCAAAGTTTCAAGAACTGAGATACAATGTTGCTCTTATACTGAAGGAAATGAATGATTTGGAGAAAAGGAGCATACTGAAGATCCAGGACTGAATGCTTTCAAATTGGGAGTTTACAGACAGATCTGAAACCTTCAGTGTGTTTTGTGCGTGGCAAAGCAGGGGACCGCCTTGCCTGTCTGAACTGCCATGTAGCATTTATGATGTCTGCTGTAAATATTTTTTTGATTCAAGTGTTAAAAGCACAAGCTCTTTTGATAAGACTTAAGAAAAACAAAAAATATATCTATGAAAATGTATAATGCTGATTTGCGAGCATTTTTGCATGATTCATCAAAACATTTTTTAAATAACTGTCTTAATAGATGTAAGAGTCATTTATTTCTGATTATGATTCATCAGTCTAATTATTTTTGAAAGCCTGCTACCGGAAGCCCCATCAATATGTATCATAAGAAAGCTCTGCAATATCTCAAATGAAAAATAAAACTTAAAAACCATTCCTGCGCTCTGGTATGACAAACGTGAACTTGAGTTTTGCATAAGTAAAATTGCTGTCTGGCTTCTCACTAAGTGACTGAGGTATAGCTACAGATAGTTAAAGGCTAATTTTGAGGAAAATTGGAAGCTGTGGATCAAGAAGTATCAACTGAGCTTCCACAACTAATTCCATGGAATTGCAGAAGTGGAAAGGTGCAATCTGAGTCTTTACCTGGTTGATCAGAATGGGCTAAATAGCAGTAATCTCATAGATTTCTAACTGGAAATGCATGCCTCTTGTTTCATGTGTTTTCTGTATGTTTGATGTGAACAGAATCATCTGATGTTACTGGGCAGAAGCCCCTGGCACTGCAAAGATAGCAAACAGCAGGAGGCAGGAACCTTGTAGACCACACCAGCTCATGAATAGTGCAAGTCAGACCCCAGGACGAAGAGGCTGCGTACAGCCTCTGGGATAAAGGTCACAGGTATGAGGATATCCAGGCCCCCAGGTCAAGAAAACAGCTAAGCAGAGGCTGAAGTTCCCTGAACTGGTCAGGCAGCTGGACTTAGATGATCATTGTAGGTCACCTCCAACTGAAATATTCTAATTTACTCCTTTGCCCCATGAGTAAACCTTGGAAGAACTCCCTTACCTTGAAGGATATGTTTTAAGTTTCATTTAAACACTGGGGGACCACAAGTATGTCCCTAAGGGTTTTGCCAAGAAGGGATGCAATCCTTAACTATTGCCCAAATGTGTTTTCCCCCAGCAGCAAAGATACGGAGGCTGTAAGCAACAGCCCAAAGCCAGCACAGGCCATGGACCCTACAACTATAGAATTTATCTGGCTATCAGAGGTAGTTTAGAAAGCATGTGCTGCTACCATTGTTAAGGATTGGCTTATTCTAGTGGCTTTCAGGGTTTCCACCTCAGCAGTAGCAGCCATAATTCTCTCTTTCATTTTTTTGTGATTGTAGAGCTCGCCTTTATCTCCCTCACTCCCTGCAGAAAACTGGTGAAATTAAGATTGTGGATTCAGGAGGCCTTTTACACACCCACAGGTGTTTGTGTAGGAAAGGATGAGTTGGCTCTTGGATTTTGAGAATAACAACACTGTCATACTTTTGGAGAGGAGGCTTCTCTGACAGCAGTCCATACCAGTCTACAGACAGCTAAATAGCTGTGGCCTAGAAAGCTTTTAAAAGCTGTGCCAGTGTGTGTCCTGTAGTTTCAAATAAACCTATCAGCCATGACTTCAAACTGTTCAAAAGCTGCATGTTCCATTTGCTGTCTCTGTAGGCTACTCATCAATAACTTCCCGGTTTGATCCATACTGCATCTTAACTACTGTGCTGAGGTCACACGGAAGCATATAGAGAGGAATAAGCTCCTCTAACTTCAAGTGGACTACAGATTGCATTAATGTGATGTTTTCTTTTTGGTTTTGCTTTGTGAAGCTTGCTCATCGTCTTTCTGGAATTACATTATCACAAGCTGTGAAACAAAACATACATTTTTATGTGCCTCATTATAACCTTTCCCTTCTGAATGTTTAGGTTGATGTGGTTTCGAACTGGAAAGGTATCAACTGAGACCGTAAGTCTTTTCAGACAAATAGAATGCTGCATGGGTGGGAAATGACCTATTGCTCAAGACATTTGCAAAGTATTTTTTTACTGCTCAGAGCAGAAGAATCCATAAATACTTTTACCTTCTAGGCAGAATATATTCATTCAGTTGTTCTCCTGTAACAGCAATTGCTTGTGTTCTCCAGAAGTGGAAAGGGTTCCTGACTGTTCTCTTCATGCTCTCTGCAAGGGGCGATGGACCTCTCAGATTCGAGTTTGTCTTGCCACACGTTAAGCAGGAGTTCACCATAACTGGAGGTTTACCATGCATGCTGAGGGGCACTTAAACATGGGATTTTCATGCCTCTGTACTTAAGAGTTAACTTGGGCTTTCCTTCTGACAGATCAGCTTTCCAGTAAAACAGCAGTTGTCACCAAAACAGCTAGTGGGAGTGGCTCGTGGATGGTTCCTCAGTTTTGATAAAATACAAGCCTTCAAATTATTGTTAGGTTTCTCAGAACTTTGTGGTGAATGATGTGTTAAATATTTGTTCCAACACTGAAATACCTTCTTACTTCACAATTAAAATACTCCGGAATTTGAATTCCAGTGAATTTCTGACCGTAGCCCTTTCATTCCAACGCAGAACAAAAGTAACTTCTAAGAATCTGGGTACATCTGAACAGAAATGCTTTTATCCAGCTCACTCTAAGTTTGGTTACGCTTCAAGGACACAATGTGAATCCCCCTTTCTATATCACACAGTGAACAATACAACTTCAAGGGGATGCTCGCTTTGTCGGTCCCAAGGTCTTGTCAAACTGATCACTAGGCAGTCATCAATTAGGAAAGTAGGAGGTTGGCAGGGGAAGGACGCTGTTTTTTTCTTTATTAAGCACTCTTCATGGACCAGTAGGTAACAAGGACCTTTCACAGGTTCTGTTGGTACCTTCCCCTGAAAAATGAACCCCAGTGATCCAGTTGCTTTCTCTGTTTGATGGTGGTATGCATTTATTTAAACTGGATAACATCTTAATTATAGCGATTTTCTAACCATGGCATATGAACATAAATTTCTCCATTACACCTTTTTTTTTCCATTTCCTTTATAGTATATGGAACACTGTGCTGCCTTTTCTTTCAAGACTAGTGTGCCAAAACATATTTAAAATAGAGCTTGAACCTGATTGTTTTCCAACATAAATCATGTGTGTATAACAGCAGAGATGCCCAGTGCATGCCGGAGTAGTCACAGGAGGCAGAATGCAAAAGGAGAGTTAAAGATAGTTTCCAGAAATCATTCAGAGATTCGGTGGCAATATCACACAGAACTCACGTGTCTTCCCTTCCTGTTCTCTAACCGTAAGTGAGCACAGCGTCCTGATGTAATGGTCACATCTCCCTCTTGTTTTTCTTTTAATTGGCTCAACTCCATGGCCATCAGTCTGCCTATGGACTATTACAGGGTGTGCAGAGCGCTTGAAAATAAGAAGCCATCTGTGGCTGGATTTGTTATGTGACTTTTCACATCCCTGCTTCCAGTGGAGATGGAGCTTTGTCAGCGTGACTAGTAGGTCAGAATTTCACGCTTGGGTTAGTTGTGTTTGAGAGGGGAAACAAACGGGTTTGTTGGTTGTTTTTGTGGTCTCAAAGCGTGATGCAGATTATAGCTCCAGAAGGCGGCTGAAGAATGTAGTCATGCTCTCATACTGCCTGTTACGCCAGCCATTAACTGCTGGAAGAAGATCAGTATTGTGCTCATTGTCATTAAAAGGAAGAAATTAAACCTCCCTTTGCAGAAAAATGATACAAGGGAGACGTGATTTTGCAGAGTGAGTCAGCTCCTAGCTTTAACTTCTTCTGTCTAAGTGAGGGATAAACATGTTCTTAATGTCAGGACAATGCAGGTAGGTAGGGGGTTGCTTTGTTTCGTTTTTGCTTTTTGCTTTTTTCTAATCAACTACACCTTAGGGAGACGTGATTTTGCAGAGTGAGTCAGCTCCTAGCTTTAACTTCTTCTGTCTAAGTGAGGGATAAACATGTTCTTAATGTCAGGACAATGCAGGTAGGTAGGGGGTTGCTTTGTTTCTTTTTTGCTTTTTGCTACACCTTATGACCACTGCTGCTCCAAATCCATGGATATACATATGAATGTATGAAAACTCCATGCTTTCAGGATGTGTTATATAAAAACACCCCAGCATATCTAGATTTGAGCATGTACATTCAATTTACGCAGTTATTTTTGCTAAAAAAAAGTCTTTGCAGAGCCGTGCCTGATGTCAGAATCAAATATTTTGTAGTTGTTTGACTTCTACTGAATAGTAAATCAGTATCTTGACTTTAAAATATTTTGCCGTTAGTGACTGTACAGCTCTCTCTGTACCTGTCACACCCCACAAAGTACTAACATTTACCGAACACCACATGTACCAGGAACTAGCAGAGGCAGAGCCAGCTGGTTTCTCCCCTACAAAGTCACAGAGTTGTTGCTCATAGGCCATCCGTGATAAGGTCTTAACTGTTTTCTGGCTTTGGATAAGGGTCTGTGTTCTGAACCCTCGTAAGCATACAGCTTCTGCCACAGGAGTAGTTCACAATCATAGCTGCCCTTTTCTCTTGAAATGTTTCAGCCACGTATCTGCTGGTGTAAGAGAATTCCCAGAAGTACATTTCATGGTGCTTTTTTGAGACTCATTTCAGTCCCGAGTGACCAGACTGTCAGCTAGCCCTGCGGATGTTTCATACATTGTAAATAGAAACTGTGGAAGTTCCTTTCAGAGCACAAATGCTGGTTACATTTTCTGTGATAATCTATTTCCATTCCCTGTCTTGAATTCATGTGCTGCTAGAAACCCTCCCTTTATACCACGACTTATCTCTTTAAGCGTCTGCTATGTAACTATGTAAATACTGGTGGCGTGCCCCTGACAGAGAGATTGTCATTGCATTGCTACTAGTAACCAGTGGTTATGTCACTTTCCCTCGCTTGAATAGGCTTTGACTCACAGTGGTTTTCAGGACAATGGTTATAAAATAACACACTGAGGGGTTGCTGAGACTATAGTTTCACAATAGAGACAACTGTCAACCTCAAGGCTACAATAAAGCATTTTTATTTGCTTTTTTCTTTTTTTTTTTCTTTTTTTTTTTTTTTTGTTAGGGGTTTTGGTCTTTTACAGTATGAATTTTTCTTGCGTGGAAGTTTGGAAAACAAGAAGTTTATGTTAGGAAGCTTGACCCTGGTGGGGAACCTCACACTTCTGAGCACAAACACTAATCCTTTCTAACTGTTCTGAAGCATTGCTTAACCAAAAATCAAAGTTGTCCTACCTTTCTTTGAATTATTTGATGGCAGGCTGTGCTATACTTTGGATTATCATCTGACTTAAGTGATGGCAGAAAGAATTACTGAAACCAGTGGTTATTCAACTAACCTTTTTCTAATTAAAGGGCTTGCCTGGGAACAACAGCTAGATGTTGAACCTTTTCCTTTTTCTTTTTCAAGTTCAAGAGCCCTAGAGACAGGAGCCAAATTTTTGATAGGTGCCAAATGTCTTAGCATCATAGGAACCAAAGACAGCTGAAGGATCTGATGGCTGCCTCCTGTTTCTAGGTATATATCTGACTTTCTGTATAAGCTTAAAGGTTGCCTACATGTGGACACATAAACATCACTAAATTAGCCCTCATCATTAATTTACAGTGTATATTATTAAGAGTTAAGATCCAGAATTAGTTTTAAATAGGTTTTTCACTTTAAGTTCATCTGAACTTTCTCAAGTACTGTCTCTAAACAAGGTCTTACAAAAGTCACACTACCTCTCCTTTCTCCCACCTTTTGTCCCATCCATTCAATTCCATAAGCAGGGCTTGTCCCTTAATACCTGCTTAGCTTACACAGTCTAAGCTGGAGAGTCCGTAAGTAAGAAATGGGAAATTAATTCCTTCATCCCCTCTCTTGAGCTTTGAGGAAGGCCAATAGTGTCAGTAACAGGATATCCTCAGAAATATCAAATTCTGTGGTGCATTTTGAGACACGGTGAAAAGTGCCCTATATTTTTAGAGTATTTGAAAACATCTGTATATATATCACGGACATTTCTAGGCACTGTAACTGTAGATTTTGTAAAACTGCAAACAAAAAAGCAGACAACTTATTTTAAAACAACTGCTTGTGTTCTGTGGTAGCACAGGTCATTTTCTCCCTAGGCTACATTTAGCACAAACAGTTACACAACTTGTGCGATCCTTTCATAGAACAAAAACTGGTGGGAACGTGCAGACTGAAGTGGTCAACACAGCTGGTGTTACCAAACATACATCACCAGGCATGTGCTTTTTTATACAGAACCTGGCAAGGACAGGTATACCTGTGCACTATGCCACACCACATGACTAAATAAACACAACATTTTCCTTCTGATGTTCATAGAATCACAAAATGGTTTGGGTTGGAAGGGACCTTAGAGATGGTCTAGTTCCACCCCCCTGCCATGGGCAGGGACACCTCCCACCAGCCCAGGTTGCCCAAAGCCTCATCCAGCCTGGCCTTGAACCCCTCCAGGGATGGGGCATCCACAGCTTCTCTGTTCTGCTCACTTCTCCTAAAACCATGATTACCTGAGAGTAAAACAGCTTCGCTACTACACAGATTCGCTAACAGAGAGCAATTAACTGTATAACTACAGCCTTTCAAATCCCAGTTCTCACAGGAAAGGGCATTCTTGTTTTTTCAAAATCGCTTTGAACAGCGATTTCTTTTGCATCCCCGTAGGCAGCAAAACACCGAACGCAGGAGCCAACTCAGTTCCTCCCCGCGCTGTCCCTGAGGACGAGCGGGTCAAACCTCGCTTTTAATCCCGGTGTAACCGGGCAGCGGGGCGGGAAGGGGCTCCCGGGGGGCCGTCCCTTGGTGCCCGGCTCTACCCAACCCCTCAGCGAGGCACAGCCCG
>NW_010142851.1:0-1008 GCF_000699245.1 Pterocles gutturalis | reverse complement strand
AAAGTACAGAGAATGATTCTCTGCCCAGAGAAGTTGTGGATGCCCCATCCCCGGAGGCATTCAAGACCAGGCTGGATGGGGCCCTGGGCAGCCTGCTCTAGTGGTTGGCAACCCTGCCCACAGCAGGGGGGTTGAAACTAGATGATCTTTAAGGTCCTTTCAACCCAGGCCATTCTATGATTCTATGATATGATTCTATGATAACCTCATTCCAGTGAGAAAAGCTAAGATCCTCATCTTAAAACATTTTATTCCATGAACAAAAACCAAGTGAGAGACACCCCTCAGAACAAAAAGCATTGTTTTTATAGGTCTGAGGCAGTTGGAGGAGCTCTGCCATGTTTAACACAGCATTTATGGTGTTTATTTTTCAAATTGCCCACATCTAGCATTCCAAACATAGGCTGAGCTGGGTTTGCATAACAGTACCAAGTAACCACGGCAACCCAAATAAGTAATTGATTCCTGAGAGAAGTATGAACTACAGTAGCAAATATGATCTTAATTTAAGTAGCCATGTTCTAATCAACTTTCCTTCCCATCCAGGTTTGCGTGGTGCTTGTCAGCCCATGAAGGATCTCATCCTTCTCTCACTGAATTCAAGAGAAATCTTGCTAGGGGTTTTAACCGGGGCCGGACAGAGCCTGAGGCACATGGTGGCACTGCTTTGTGTTTGGTAGGACAAAAAGAGATAAGAAGGTGTGGAGTGACATGATGGGGAGGGAAGGCAGGAGCAGATCCCCACTCAGCACTGATCCACCCTTCATCTTTGAGGTATTTATACACAGCCAAAGAGAGTGAAGCCTCTAATGACTTTCTAATCACATTAGTCATTGACTCTGGGTGAGTGGAATGAAATCTGAAATGAACCTTGGCTCAAGACGATGCAGACCAGAGTTTTGTATCTACCTACTGAAAATAAATTGTTATTCTTTTTCAGTTCACTGTACTATTACGGAAAAAATGAGAAATATTCAGACAGAGTGTCTTGGTGTCAGGACCACCACC
>NW_010142850.1:0-14145 GCF_000699245.1 Pterocles gutturalis | reverse complement strand
GCTTCCCGGGCCCGGTGGTGCCCCGGAGGCCCCTCATATTCCATCCGGGACGGGCCGTTGAACCCCCTCAGAGGCTGAGGCCTTGCCCCGCCGCGGAGCAGGCAGCCCGCGGGAACGGAGCCGTCCCGGCTCCACCGTGAAGACTTGTGTAGCTGTTGGCCTAGCAGTCACGCAGACTGGGCATGTCTGCCTCCTTTCCCGCCCCTAGCCTGGCACGTTTTCCGTGTGTGCCGGCCTGGCCCGGGTTTTCCGTGGGGCAGCAGTCCTCACTCAGACCCGCAGGGTGCTGTCTGTCAGCATAGCGTTTCTGTCTCTTCTGAGCTTCTGGTTTAATGGGTATGTTATTTGATGTCTTGCTTCTTGAGCAGTAAGCCCAATCCTGATGTTCACTGCTGTTCTCAGGAGTGGCATCAGAGGCCTAGGGCTGTTTGCTAGTGAAAAGTATGAATGGTGTATATAGAGTCGACCTAGAGGCTTACCAGCATTGCCATTTAAGTTTTGTATGGTTTCTGGCTTGTTTCATTCTACATACAGAGCATATGAATGAAGGATTTGTATTTGGGTTAGAGTTGTGGTGTGAAATAATCTTTCTCAGCTAAGGTGAAGATCTTTATATGAGCAGTACAGGTACATGACTTTAAAATTGAAAACAAAGGAATAGCTAAGAGTATAAAAGGGTTTGCTGTACAAGTAAAGGTTTGCACGTAACTTTTACGTCAACACAGAGTTATTTTAAGATTAGCATTTTCAGAATTTTTCTTAGAATCATAAAAAGGTTTGGGTTGCAAAGGACCTTAAAGATCATCTAGTTACAGCCCCCTTGCCATGGGCGGGGGCATTTTCCACCGGATCGGGTTGCTCAAAGCCTCATCCAGCCTGGTCTTGACAGGTTATCCATCACCAGTGGTGTATACTGTACAGCTTCCATTGCATCTTTTTGTACGTCCTACATATGTTTTGAAAGCTTAATATCTCTTGAACTTTCTTACAGTTCAGTTCGAAAAAAGTTGTTAGGCTCCTGATATTGTCACAAGCAGGAAATTGCCAGAATTTGCTCACCTGAGCATTCCTTGGCAGATCTTTTAGATGAACCTGTTCTAATCTGTGGCTTCAGGTAGTGAACAAAGGGGTTTCATGATAAGAGGCATAAATTATTGCAGAAGATCTAAAATGCACATACAGAAAATATGAGAAGTGAAGCCCTCATCTCTAATCAGTGCCTTGAAAAGGCAGATACTATAAAAGTACATCATCACCTTGCTGTTCTTCATAGTACTTAAAAGGATTTGAGATTGTAGAAGAAAGGCAAGAGAACCCTGATGATCAGGGAGGCATTTATGTTGCTAACACTAATTTTTAGCAAAAAGATTATGGCACGTGTATGATGTCCTGTGAAAACTTTTTCTCTGCTTGTCCATGCTGCTTGTTAGAAGTCACTCTATGCTTCAAGGAACCTGTAGTAAGGTAGAATCTTTTAATGAAATTTTTCTCATGATTTCATGTCAAAGGAGATTAAAATAGGATTCCTCAGTCTTGTGCTGCTTGAATTTCATCAGGGAAAACAAGAACCCTGATGACATATCCAGGACTTTGTATTGTCCATGATGCTATCTCTGGTGTTACGGTTCTTGAGAAAAAAAAAAAAAGTTATTGTTTTGTACTTTCCTTGCACTTTCTATGCAATTACAGACAAACATGAGTGTATGTGCAAAAAGCATTTTAATAGATGTGTTTTGTGTCTGTAATTGCAATTTGGTGATGGAGAAAATAAAGAATTGTGGACACAAAGCCATTCACAAAGATGGCTTCTTCCCTTTCCCCTTCTGGTGACGACTGACCTCCAGCCCCACATTACTGCCAAAAAATTGAATCAGGAACTTTCCATGAGGACAAACATTTTTCTCACAGTCTTTGTTGCTATTTTAGAGTGGTGTTTATAGAAGGAAGGGGAGTTGCTCATATAACCAATTGTAAAAACATTCATTAGTAAGTATTGATCCAAACCAAGCTCTTGGATGTAAACATACTGGAATCTGAGATACAGTTGTGCAAAAGGGCTTTCAGGAGTCTTCAAGTGCAAAGTTTTGTGTTTGGCTTATTCAAAGCTACAAGGAGGAATCAATCCTGATTCGAATTTGCTGATAGCTTTGTTTTTATCATGGCTTAAAGATACATAGGATTAAAGATATCCCCTAGTTCATTTTACAGTCCTAAAGAGTCTTTGTATTGTGAGTTTATTTTGAAATAATGATGGACAACTTTTTGCATGTCAGTAGTATAATGCCATCAGGCATTGAATTTTTTAAATAAGAACCAGTCAGAATTTCAGGGATTTACAGCTGCAGTAACAAATTTTTCATCTGATAAAGCCTCTGCTACACAGCTAATCTGATTTTGCTGGATATCTGAGGATTTTAATAATGCAAGTAATGCAAGAAGATCCTAGGAGCTCCTTTGCCAATAATCATGCAACAACTGACTCCTGTCCGTGCACTAATACTTGTTGTCCCCCATGGCAGCTCTGGCATGTCCCTAACAGTAGGAACAAGTGCTGCTGTTTGAGGAGAAAGCAAGAAGGATCTGCTCTTGGTGTACCTCTCTTCCCGTCAGAATAACAAGCCTGTCAAGAGAATTGAAAAGGAGAGAGGAAAGGAGAAATAGGAGGCATAGTGTGACTAGGTAGTATGTTGTTTATTTTACCACACTAATGTTGGTGCCTACTAAATCTCATACCGTCTGTAACTGCACTTGTAAATAATAATGCTGCTGTGGGGCAGGGGTGTTGTGAGTTACTACTTGAAGTGTTCGGTATAGATAATTCTGCGTCAGTTTACGAGAAGATGGGAAAATCTGTCATCAGTATTTGCTTCTGTGATTATAAAGCAGAGGAGGCTATTTCTTCTGCCACTGTAAGATGCATCTCTTGGTCTGATTCGGGAAGAGTAGGAGGCAATGAGTTGTATTTTTACAAATTTTACCACATACCTGAACAATCCAGGAATGACAGTAGCTGTGAGAAGCCATTTCTTTGCTGAGTGACAACCGTTTCTTACCAAACATCCTTGGCCTTCTGTCTACTATTAAACATTTTAATTTTATTAAGTAGTAGCGTGAGAAGTAGGGATCACATTTTTCCATGGGCCGTGTTGAATTTATAATAGGCTGATTATACATTGTAGATTTTCCACTCGTGATCCAAACTCTTTAAGTTGAACAAAAAAGAAAGTTACCATAGAATAGTCAATGTTACAATTTAATTTTTTTGATTGGCTCCAGCGTTAGACACCATGCATATCCACTGTAATAGCTGCAGTGTTGAATACATTTTCCTACTGATGCAGGGAGCTTGGTGTTCAAAGTCGCCAAAAGTTTTTTTTTTCAGCTTTGTGACCTGGGAAAGAAGGTGGAAACAGCTAGCGTCTTGTTAAAATGTAACCTGTCTTACAGGTCCTAAGAATCTAGACCACACACCTGTACTCTGCCAAACCAGAGTCCTACAGTGGTGCTGTAGGCGCACTCCACACCATGGGACATCAGAGGCTTAGCAGAGCTTTTCGTTATTTCTTGAGTAACTGAATATGTTTTTCCTGGTAAAGAAGTATTTATTTTTCATATTTTAAAGAGAGAGTTCTACTATTGATGAAAAAAAGGTATTTAAGTAGTATGCGTAAAATGTTTTGGGTTTTTAATCCTTAGGTAAATTAAAAGGTAATCTCTTTGTTCAGCCTTTAGAACTGAAAGAACATACTATGCCTTTACTGTGTGCATTTTGTAAGGATGTTAAGGAATGCAGTTCACTTTTGAATTGCACAAGCTTTCTGTGGGGATAACAGACATTCAGAGAAATAGAAGGCATGTGGTTCTTCCTGTTGTGCTATGGAGCCAACCTCTAGTTAGTTTTTGATTCCTGATTGTGAGTTTGGTACAACAGTAGAATTTTCACCATAATGTTATTTTGTGAAATTTGTCAAACATCAGCAGATAGAATGTTATCTGTATCACAAATGTCAAAATAATCAGTAAGACAAAGCAAAAATATTCAATATCTTCTTTTCTGAGAACTTTACCTTCTTCCATGTCCATGTTCAAATTCCTGTAGCACCTTCTGTGTGCTTCTGTAGCACCTTCTGTGCAAAGCGCACTGCTTTTATTTAAGGATGTCATCTGATTCTTTCAGCTTTTTAAGGACCTCTTCATTAAAATTTAATATAGATTGGTTTAACTTTTCTGTGATGGGATTTGAAGCCTACATTACTATTTTCATGTAGGCTTTTACGTTTTTATCAGCTCTTGCTTAACCACAATTGAACTACAGTGTAAGCTCTTGCTCACATTTTAATATGAGAAAGGTAGCTAAACAATTAGATGTCAGCATTTGTTTCTTTGGTTACAGAGAACATAATCATCTATCAGTTTTATAATGTTGAGGAGGAAAAAAGAAAATAATACTGTTCATAAAAGACTATATTCTGCAGCATGTTACACAAATGTGCTTGTCATTTCTTTAGAATATTCCAATAATTTATCTGTGTTTGCCCACATTAATTGGTTATTGTAATAGTTACTGTGGGGCAAAGTTTAATAACTTGCTGGCAGTACAATGGCCTCTATTTTATATAGTATGCAGAGATGATATCATGGTCACACTGCGATCAGAGATAGAGTAATCGTTTTGTAAATACTGAAAGTCTAGGGAAGATTAAGCTTTGGTTTCAGTGTTAAGTCTGTTGAGATAAGGGGGGAGAGCTTTTTTTGTCAGCTTTCTATCAACCCGGGGGGAAAACAGTATGGGGTTTATGTTCTCTTCCTGCATGTTTTTTTTTCACCCTAGAACTGTGGATATTGGGTGGTTTATTTTAAATGAAAGTATATGAGGAAAGGGAAAATTTAACGGGTCCTTCCATGACACAGAGTTGCATCAAAACTTATGATGTCATTTATTTTAGTGCTACCCAAGGGTTGCATCCTGAAGTGTTTTGTAATTCTGTGGTGCTGTCTGCAAAGACATGGAAGAAAACAATATCTGAATCAGAGAATGTAGATGTGATGAAGCAAATAAAAAGTGCAGATGTAGATATGGTACAGAGTCTTGTCTGTGGCTGTTATCTTCACTGTAGGAAGAAGTTTAGGCTCAGTGCATCTATGGTGGCTATGTCTACTGAGGCTGAATACACATTTACCAGTGATCACTAAAAATGTAGACAATCATCTGAGTGTGGCCTTTTTTTCAGCACATTGAATTAAATACTCTTATAAAGTAAAAGAGTTGTTGATAAGCAGAGTTCTGAGCTGCTGCCTTTTTTTTTTATCTTTTTCCCAAATGTAGTAAATTTAATGCTGACTGAGTTGCAGGGGTGACATTGTCTGTAATCAGGTTACCAGGGGCTGTGCGAATGTTGTGGCCCATCAGCTTTCCCTTTCTCAACCACATAGGAAATTTTTCACTCAAAATCAGCACTTTAAATAAAGTATATTAAACTTTAGTTTGTAGTTTAGTATATCAACTTTAATTACCACATACTATTCCATAGTTTTCTTTTTACTCCCTCCACAAGCTCCTCCTTCCTTCTCTTCCCCACCCCAGAAGAAGGAGCTATCACATCTCCTGCTCTTGTGTTGTAGCAGACTCACTGATCAAGTCTTCTAGGGGCAACTGGAAACTGTTTCTCCCTTTTAACTCCCTGTTTTGCCAAGTGTCCTCTATTCTGACAGCTACGCTGTTCAGATGCAGACTGGGGTGGGAATACATTGAAATGTCTCTAGCTATAATGTTTGTCTTCTCACTACCATATATTTGCATGAGTAGTTCTAGTACATGCCACCACTGCTATTCTGAACACAAGAAAACTTTCAAGAGTATTCATTCTTTATTTCTGTGTTGTATTATAGGGAGTTATTTTTACTAGGATGTGATATGATCAGGGAAATAATATTGAGGAATTTCTGTAAGGTTTAATTTTGGGAAGGATTTAAAAGAGCCTTTGGGCATGTAGCTCTCAAAGCTAAAATCCATGGTCTTTAATTTCTTAAGACTTATGAAAAAACTTGCTCTTGCAAGTTTTGCTGAATCCAATACCTCATTAGTGCTGCAGGTGATGTGATGATGCTCCACAACTACCTGGAGACAGCACACAGGAGAGGGAGGAGGGGGGAAGTGTAGTTACTTAAGTAATACAGAATGTAACTGTTAAGGTGGTGTTTCCACCATGTCAGAAATGTGCCAAATGCAGATGTAGAAGATTTCTGCATGTATAATTAAAGCCACTGCTTACACTGTCTAAAACAAGAATAAAATACCAGTGATGATTCTTTTCTGCATTTGCAGTCTGAGTCTTGGAAAGTTAGTTGTCTTTTCACCAGCATGTGGACGCAGTCTAAAAAATAGCATCAATTTCTCTATAATGGGAATGAGGCTCACAAGATCTACATTAAGCCAGTTGACATGTTTGAAAAATTCCAGTTAATTACTTTTGGATCAAAGGAACCCAGTTTAACCAAACGAACTGCAACCCACTTACATTATGACGTTTTCTAAATAGCTCGGTGTGTGAATGCAGTATTTTTAAAAGGATTCCGAGTAATGTATGACTCTTACAGCAGCTTTTAATTACATCAGTGCAAGCAGCTGGATGTAAATTGCCCTTTTCTGTAAATTCAGCTGGTACATAAGAATTACTTCAGATGTGGAACATGAAGCCATCCACATTAGAAAAATTTCCAGTTTAAAATTGTAAACAAATTTAAAAATATGCATGTCTGTCCTTTCAAAGTGACTGTATAGATAGAGGCGTGATTCAGAGCAGAGCACGTTTTGGTGGAACGGTGTCTGTAATTACAGCAATGCTCTGTGCTGCATATCTGGAGAAACACATGAAGAGCCCAACAAAGAACAATTATATACAGCCCTTTTTGGTTGACTAATAACACATTTCATCAGTATACATTTACAATCCCTGCTTAAGAGGAAGCAAGTGTGGCCTTTTGCCATTTTCATATGTTGAAGTACCCAATACCACCAGACTCCTTGGGAGGCAGCTGCAGGAGAAAGCTTGGAGGAATTCATGGGAACTGAGCTCTGGCAGGCACTGCACTGTGAGATGTCGAGAGCAGCTGTCTCTCCCGGAGGACTGATCAAGTTAATCAGTTGATAGGGAGTATCTGGCTTTGCTGAGAGGCAGACACTCCTGGATCCGGCCTCGTCGCGTTCCTAGACCCACAGGAGCCAGGAGACACTGCCTCTTGTGGGTCATAAGAGTTGTCTCTGGGGTTGAATTGAGAGTTTCCTGGCTTCTGAAGTTGGCAAAAGCTTGTGCCTAGTACAAAGGCAAGAGTCTACTGATAATGAGAGGCAGTCTTTTGTCCTTTGTGAATAGTCTGCCCATTATTTACAACATGATAGAAGAAAAATGACAACTCAGATAGCTAAGCTCAAATACTAAACTAAACATGATTTAGCAAACGCTGTGGCTTGGGAGAAAAGCAAGTAGATGCACCTTGAGGACCTGAGGGCTGGCTTTGGATATTGGATCACCGCTCTACTTGTGTATTGTCCCCTCTCCATGTTCTCACTCATCGCAGAAACCTTCCTGCATGTCTGCTGCTGCGTGTAGTTGCCATTTACTCTTTACCTTTCTCCACTGCCTGCCTACTTTCTGCATCCTAATAATCACATTTGCACCGTCCCTTTTTTGTCTGTTTGGGCTATTGTCATAGAAGGGGCATGGAGAATGAGGGAACTGGTTTGGGAATTCTACTCCTGCAGAAGGATGGCTGATACAAGAGGGCTTCTGCTTTGGGCAGAAGGGGAGAGTAGCACACCCACTCCAACACTGAATGCTGCCATTGAGGCCATGCCCTCAGGGATGCTGAAATCTCTCATACAGGCTGCAGAGGCAGGGTTGTTCAGTTATTCCTTGAGCTTCTCTATGCTGGTGCTTCTTAAGGGGTAGCTCCCAATCCACAGGTGGCCTGTTGGACCCCATTTGGACATGTAAATTAGTTTGTTTATCTAGCCCTGTCTAGTGCATGTATTCAGGCTGGCAGTTGTATACATGTTCTGGTATTGCTTCATATGACTTGCTTTTATGTAAGCTAAGGTATTGCAGGTTTTTTTTGTTACGAGGTTTTAGATCTCAGTATCAGAAGGGTTGTGGATGTTCCAGTGGCTTTTCTTCTACAAGAGCTTCTAATTTTTCTCTCTTAATTTGCTGTTAATGCAATATTGAAATGAAATATTGTGATGTGCTTTTATAATTCTCCTTAACTATTTAGAGAAATTTGATTATCAGACCTTCAAAACATTAGAGTTTTGTGACACAGGAAGAAAGTGCACTTAGATCAACAGAGATGTGCCTCACGCTATGGAAATAGGAGCTCTGATGTTCTGCTTGAAGAAGGAAACTGCAGTGTGATATCCCTTCATAAGTGCTAAGTATTTACACTTAATTAAATACACTACTCAGCCTTCTGGGCTCAGCAGTATGAAAAATATGAGATATTTAGACACAAATTCATCATAACTCCAGAATGAAGAGTGAGTTTATTGTATTTGCTTTGCCATTTTTTTTTTTGGAGTTCAGACTAAATAGGATTTGCAGATAGGGGTAGCTGGGCAAAGAGAAAATAAGGCTGTTTGAAGCAGGCAATTACCGAGCATGCTACCTGGTACAATTAAGCAGACTAAAATGTCAGTTGAGACATGCTAAGTTAAAAAAACCTGAAACAATAAAACTGCAGCTTCATGCAGCTGGATTATTTTCACATTGTAAGACAAACCTGAGTCTCAGATTTGGGACTAGTTATTAGAAGCTACAAGCCACAAAGACTATGGGCAAATATCTCTGCTAAAAATTCCAGTGAACCTATTGAGAAAAAAAATGTTGCTGGTGCATTATTTATTGTAATGGTGATGTGGCACTTGCTGAAAATCAGCATCAACCATCTTTCTTCCAGATTTTGTTCTTGGTTATGGAGTTAGAGCAGTCCTTGCATGAGTACCTTCTCTCCCCCGTAATGTTTATTTCTGGAGAAGATTGCTTTACATAAGCAATGATAGTTGCTTATAAGTTACAAGTTAATAACTAAAGAACATATTGGCCACAGAAGACAGACTTCAGTTTAAAAAGCAATGGTTGTGAGATGCATTTATGACATTTTACTGATATTTAAAAATTTAGCGAATAGACAGATATTGTAGCAGTTTCTCAAGAATTGTTTCTTCTTATTGCTAGTAAGCAGATTAGTTGAACTGTCAAACTACAGATTTTTATTTCTCCTTCCTAAGGCAATTCCTTCTTTCGTGCAGTATTTTCTGTATAACTATCACTTTAAAAAATTCATTTATAGTAAAGATGTTTTTAAATTAAAAATCAAAAGATGATTTGAAAATAAAATCTGTTATCTTTTAGTAGTTCAGGTGGGTTTAATTGCATATATTTCTACAACTCTGTTGAATTTTGGCTGTAGTCTTCATAAAGCAGTGTATTAGCAATCTCATTATTCTCTGTCTTGGCTGCCACTGGTTTAGTTATCAAATACTCTTCACATCCACGTTCACCACCACCACCATATTCTATTACTGCAAACCGCAGTTACACTTATTCTTGGCCAAAAAGGAACATCCCTTTTCTGTAACTCTTAGGTTGCTGCTAATGGGTTTCCACAAACTGGCTTTGGAACAGGTGCCTGCGAGCAAAACTGTAGGGTTACCATTTTGCCTGCTGTTTGTTTACCCTTCTTGGGCTGGATTGTGTGCAACATGCTGTTAAAAAAGAGTGTCTGGCTCACTGGCATTGTAGGTTTCCTTTTTGTTTTTGATGGGTGTTGTCTAGGGCATCACTCATTTTCTTCAGCTTTTGTACTGCAAAGATGTAATTTTTCTTTTCTGATTTTCTTCTATAGTCTGCCATCTTCAACTTTCAGAGTCTACTGACTGTAGTGTTGCTGCTCATATGTACCTGTGCCTATATCAGATCCTTGGCTCCCAGCTTACTGGACAAAAATAAAACTGGGTATGTAGTCTGATTATTTTAAAGATACACAAGCTGCTTGGTTTTAACTGCCACGTTTTACTCTTATGTTCTAATGATGTGTGGTAACACAAATCTTATTTTGAAAAAGTTCTCTCTTCTTTAAAGATAAAAATTTTCATTTTATACCTTACAATATAAGGTAATAAGGTACTCACAAGCATTTAGCTGCAATTTTTTAGTAAGAATTTACTAACAAAGCCACGTAATATTGCTTTATTAGTTATTTTCTAGACTTGCAACTTTTTCATTAGAAACTTACTAAAGATACACATATGAGTGACAGAAAGAAAACATTTTCCTACATGCAGCTATTGCTGTAATAATTTATTATTTTATTCTTAAGGCTGGATAAAAAACATAAACAGCAGAAACTGTCTGTTTTCAAAATAGGTGTTTTGGAAGTATGAGTTCGAAACTGCTTCAGCGATAGTCTGTAACTAAAAAAAAGTCAAACTTTTTTAAAATAGTCAACACTATCCTTCTCCATGGTCTCTTTAAATCATTTTTTCTATTCTT
Source organism: Pterocles gutturalis (assembly GCF_000699245.1). Lineage (NCBI taxonomy): Eukaryota > Metazoa > Chordata > Aves > Pterocliformes > Pteroclidae > Pterocles > Pterocles gutturalis. The sequence continues at coordinate 3,598 of NW_010142850.1, read as the reverse complement.
TAAGGAATTTGTAGAAGAGTTTTTGAAAGCTTATACAAAACCTGACCTATGCGGGTTTTTTGTCCTTTGGTCACTATAACTTCATCTCTCACTTTTATTCCTAAAGCATATGTTACTAGTTGACCAATGTTTTTCTTCTTTGTGTTTCCAATTCTCCTGGAATGTGCTTAATGTTTCTGGGCCAGTACTGCTGCAAAACAATTCTTCTCTACCCTGCTCAGCAGTGCAATTGTTGGGGTGGTGGGAGATGGGGACAGCCACGGAGCCACATCTGTGCCTCAGTTATGTTCTTAATACTGGTTCATCTTTTGGCTTACTAGTTTTCTTTGTGCTACAAAGGATGTGACTGGATGTTGGGTGTAATCAGCAGTATGCAGAACTGTGATTTAAATGCTGTGGTTTTAAAGTAACGGTTGGGCAATTTTGACTTAGAAACCACTGAGGCTGTCCGTAGTATTTCACTAATACTGTGAGCTAAGGTTAATACAAAGGAAATAATATTTATAGAAGTAGGAGGTAATTCTAGCTGGTAATGTTCTATCTGGAAAAAAACAGACAGGCTTTTGGGCATTGGGTGTTTGACTTGTCCACTTTTTCCATTAGATCATTTGCTGTTAAAGAAAATGTTTTTTTTCCCTGCATTGCTTCTGTCATTTCTGCATTTAATTTTCAGAAAAGTGTCAAGTTTTAAGTAGACTCTTGCCACCAAGAACCACTGGGTGTTCATGTTCTGAAAACCTACATTGTAATTGATCTCTGTAATTGCCATTTTATCACACAGGGTTTCTTTTAGCCATGTAAGATACCTGCCGTACACTAGCTTGTTTTTCAATTTGGAATTCTAACATGAAAATGCTTGTGTCCTTTCATATGGGGCCGTAAGGTTGCCACTGACATGAGAGATTTATTTGGTAAAAGTAAAGATGGAAAGAAAGGATGGCTTCATGAAGGACTCGGGGTGGCAGGGAATTTGAGTGTCTGCTAGTGGAAGATAACACAATAGTCAATGAGGTATACACAGTAAGAAGTAAGAATATTTATTTTACTGATTAAAATTTTAGTGCTGTTTTTGGCAAGGAGCATTTCCTTTAATCTGGAGCTACTCTGTTTATTCTTCAGGCAAATATGTCTGGAGTACAATAGAACTCTCTTCATAAAATGTTTTCAAAGGGTGCTGACACAGTGTAGGAGTTGGGTGTTTGATCTGTAGGTTTGTATTTATATAGATGTTGGACATACTATTTTATCTTTGTTTTATATGTACGTATGCAGACTGCTTTGTACTGGAGAATAAAATGTTGGCCTGGAAGCAATGAAATTTGTTTCCTGAATGGTAGATGTTTACACGGAGCTCATATGCTGTTAAAGCCCTGTCCCTCTTCACTAACATATTCCATGCTCAAATGGAAATGTCTAGACATACTGGATAAAATAAATTCTAGTGATATTTCATTTTACCACAAAGATGATCTTACCTCATTATTCCTGCTCCAAATTAATAGCATAAAAAAGTAGCAATAAAATATTAAAGTAACAGAGGAGAAAGGTTGATCGTTATTCACTATATTTCTGACTGAGTGGTAACTTTGCTGAAGATTTAAATCTGTTGATAGTAAGTAGAGAAACATGTTTGTCTTGGTTGAGAGACTGTGTTACAAAACGATGTCACCCATTCTCATAACACTGTATTTCATCCCATCGACTTCTGCCAAAATGTGTCTTTTCCTACCAAGCCAAACAGAATTTTAAACCTTCATTTTTCCTGACTCATCTTGAGTTTTTCCATGTGCTTTGTCCTGAGCAATAGCACTTAAGGTTGGGAAAGCAAGTGGAGATTTACTATTTCATGCTAGCTAGAGGAGAATGCATACCACAACATCATTCTCTCCTCCCTGCTAACCAGAAAGATGTGTTAGCTTATATGCAGCGGAGATTTCCTTTGAGTTGCCACAAGCATTGCAGTGGGATAACTCTCATACTCCCTCCTGCAGTGGCAGTGGAGTTGTCCTGGTAAACACATGGCAGCTGCATTTTGCAGCATTTGTAGCCTAGCAGACAAAGTCTAAAACCCCACTAACCCTTTCTCATCTTACTGGGTTCCATTTTGAGGTTTTTTTTATTCTCCAGATAACCAACAGCAGTTTCACAGTTTTAACATTAACACTGAAACCCAGTAATATGCAGCAGCTCATGCACATTTGACTTGTAGCTACCAGAAAACAGCAGGTATGCAAGTCAGACTGACACGTTTCACGTGCATCAGAACAAGGATGAAGATGAACATGAAGGGGAGAATAAAGGAACAGTGCAATTACTTTTGAGTACTTGCTTCAGGAGGAATTATTTTGGAGCGGATTCATTCAAGGCAGCATCATTTCTCTAGTAATCAAACAGGTTTTGACTTGAAGAGGTGCATATTGTGGATCTGAGATGAACAGTAACGGAAGCAGAGGAACAGAATGTCTGCACAGGCTTTTCTTCCAATGTGAGCTCCCAGTTCATCCAGAGGCTATCATTATAGCTGTTTAGAACCAGACCTTTGTTTCAGAAATAAAGGAGGGGCTGCTAAATGGAAAGAAGGAGAGATGCTGAAGGAAACTAAGACCATAAAAGAAGCCATAAAGTATGAAGTAGCACAGAAATTCTTTTTTAAAAAGTGCAGCACATGTTAACTGCTGAAGTATGCAGGAGAGCGTGGTGCAAAACTACCTGTCTACATTTAAGCCGGAAAAAAATAGGCAATTGCTAGAGCTCGAGATGGGGGAAGGCAGATAATTAAACCATTGTGGGTATGGGTTCAGCACACTGCAGGAAAGGACTTGGAGAACTGCCATCACAGCAGGTAGTGGATACAACCCCACAAATAATGTAGACTGAAGTTACTACTGATAAACATATCAGGAGAAGGAGGAAAAATAATTGGTTATTTTTTTAGTCCATAAATCTATATTGTAGACAATATAGTTGAATCCAGATATTTTTAGTGTGTTGCAACCAGCCATACTATGAGGGAAGCCTTCCTGTAGATAAGCTTTCAACACAGTTTTGACCAACATTTGAAAGGCTAAAAGCTGGCTCATAGTTGGGAATGGTTCAGTATTTCATTCCTTCTCAGATCCTAAAGCAGTCCCTGCTCTTGTTCCTCTGAAGCAGTCAGTGTGAGATTAGGCAATCCCAAGCACAAATAAAGGTGGACAGAGAATGGATTGAGAGCAGTCCTGACAAGAAGGACTTAGGGGTGTTGGTTGATGAAAAGCTCAATATGAACTGGCAATGCCCACTCACAGGCCAGAAAGCCAACTGTCTCCTGGGCTGCATCAAAAGCAGCGTGACCAGCAGGTCAAGGGAGGGGATTCTCCCCCTCTGCTCCACTCTCATGAGACCCCACCTGCAGTGCTGCATCCAGCCCTGTGGTCCTCTGCACAGGAAGAACATGGACCTGTTGGAGTGGGTCCAGAGGAGGCCACTGAGGTGGTCAGAGGGCTGGAGCACCTCTCCTGTGAAGACAAGCTGAGAGAGTTCGGGTTGTTCAGCCTGGAGAAGAAAAGGCTCCAAGGGGACCTTCTAGTAGCCTTCCAGTGTTGAAAGGGGGCTACAG
>NW_010142849.1:0-19854 GCF_000699245.1 Pterocles gutturalis | reverse complement strand
AGAGCAGAGAGAGTCCCGAAACTGCACTCTCGGAACAAAGATAATAGCCCAAGCATCCCAGACCAAGAGCTGACTGAGGGAGGGAGATGACCCAGAGAGAGGGACCACCCTGAGAGAGACAACAACAACAATGTTTGAATGGATCTTCAAAGCAGACATCAAGGGATGCAGAAGCATTTTAATATGAAGGGCACTACTCCTTGATAACAGAGAAGCAGACAGCATTCCATATTAGAAAAAGAGGAGAATCTTTCTAAAAAAAGTTGTTGGGGCAAGTTTTCCACAGATGTGCTTTATGCTACAATCACATTCATCAACGTTCATCTACACTATCAAGAAATAATACCTACCAGGGCTTGTTTGCTGTTAGTTATGTGGTAAGAACAGAAAGAATAAGCAGCAACAGAAATGCATAGGAGCAGCCTTCACTCCCATTCTTTTGTCAACACAGTGACAGCTAACCAGGTGCAAAAACTTCCTGGAAAATTATTGCATCTGTGTGTCCTGGAATCACAGTGGGAGTGTTTGTTCAGGTGAGAGCCTTTCAAAACAAAGATTTCAGACAATTAGTCTGTCATGTTGCTGACTTTAGACAGGCAAGTAACAAAGCTGCCAAACAATCTAGAATATGCAGCCCTTGGGGGACCAAGTGCAAGATCCAGGTTTTGTTAGTTTTTAAACAGGGCTATTACAAACAACAACAGCAACAGAAAAAAAAAAAAATTTAAAAAACCCAAACCACTTCTGAGTTTCTCAACAATATATTTTGGTTAGCTTGGGAACCTCCAGGAGTACTCAAAACTACAAAGAGACAAATTTTGTTACCTTATTTTCTTTCTTCACTGAACAAAGGCCCCTTCACTCAGTTAGGGTACTTATGGAGTAAGACAAAGCACATGGTAAGGGTGGGAGAACATGTTTGCTGGTGACCAAAATAAAAAAAAAATCCTCTCCTAAGAGCAGGAATACCTTGTCTGCTTCTGAAGATATCAGCCAGGTTTTACAGGTTTGCTAATCTTTTCCATGAGGCCTTCTCGTCTGGTTTCTATCACTAGCTCATTCTATGGTTTCATAGGGTTTATTCCTTTTTTTCCTGTCACATATCTTAAGGACAGTAGAAGCAGAACAGCTGGAATATTAATGAAGCACTAAGTAGACCAGCAGGAAGGTAAATGGAGCAGTAGCCAGCAAACAACCAAAAGCTGAGGGAAAAGATTTGTTGAATCATTTCTTTCCCTCCTTAGCACTGAGCTACATAAAGGTGAATGGAAAAATGCTTATCTATAAAACCCACATGACATACTGGATGCAGGAGTTGAAAGAGAGAAGGCTCTTTAAATTCGTTAAAGATGCACAGTCTAGACCATGGGCATCAATAAATTCTAATTATATTTTAAAATTTACTGTGGAATGGTCAGGAACCATAAAAAAATAAAAAGTAATCCACATCCTTATTTCACAAAATCTCTATCACATTATGTAAAGTCTCTCCTGTTTCTCTTTCCCCAAGATATGAACTAATGATTATTCCAAGGGAAAAAACCTCACCAAACAGCAGAGCCAAGTAACTAACTTAAAACAAATAATGTATACAATTCTCCTGCCATGAAGATTTTATTAACTATACATTTGATGTAATTTTTAACAGAAACTACAGCAGCATCAAAATTAAGTAGTTGTAGGTGGGTGTTATCCCTCATTTAGCTCTAACAATAGATTCTGGCCTTTTGATATTGTCAGAATTTTTGAAACTGATAGGTGGGTTTGGTATATTTTTATAATTGCCTCTAGACATCATGCCAAAGTTAAGTGTTTTAAAAACAAACAAAAGGTTTACAACTAAAACTTTTAAGTTCCTACACATTGTTGCTACTGTATTCTTTTTACACATCATTACATATCTGAGCCTCTTTTGTCATCGCACCAGCAGATGCAACTGCTGCCTGTCCAATAGATACCTTTCTTCCTCCTCCTCTTCCACTTTCAAAGAGAAAAAATGTAATTCTTTTACCTCTTCTTTCACCATTTCCTCTGGTGCTTTCACACCCAAACATTCCTATTCATACTTTCTTTATACCAACAGTATATTACCAACAGTAATATTTCTATTGCATATTTCCACAATTCTCTCACCCAAACCTCATCATGTAACTTCTGCTTCAATCATATGACTCTACAGAGAATCAATGTCATTCTTTCCAGACTGAAGCCTTGAAGCAAAGATTAAAGTTTGTCACATCAGAGCAAATACAAGCTATCTAGAGACTTTCAATTTCTCAGAATCATACTAAGCCTAACTGCAGTTCTTAACAAAATCACCTCTTTCAAGATCAAGAAAACACCCTCAGCAAGTTTGTGAATGACACTAAATGGAGGGGAGCAGGCAAGATACTGGCTGCCTTTCAGAGACCCTGACTATCCCTGCATGCTGAAAAAATGACCCTCCAGAAACCTTATCAAGTTCAACAATGGCAAATGCAAAATCCTGCATCTGGAAGCAACAGAACAGTCTGAGGATGTCTGGATGGTGAGCAGCTTGGCAGAAAAGTACCTAGGTGTCTTGGTGGACAAAAAGTTGAGCATGGGTCTATAGCATGGCTTTGCAGCAAAGACAGCTAACCATGTACTGTACTGCCTTAGCAAGAATATAGCCAGCAGGTTAAGGGAATTCCCCTCAATTCAGCAGCTGTGAGACTGCATCTGGAGCACTGTGCCCACTTTTGGGCTTCCCCGTCAAGAAAGTCATTGGCATACTGTAGCAGGTCCAGCTGCAGAGGACTGTCCAGAGGACAGTCAACATGACTAGGAGGTTGGAGCATACTATATCCAAGAAGGGGCTGACAGAATTGGGCTTGCTCAGTCTGAAAAAGAAACTGCTATGGGTATGAGGGTGAGGCGTGTGTGTATCTTACTTCCCTCTTCAAATAAACCCTAAGAGAATGTATAGGTGAAGATGGACGGAGCCACACTCCTCTCCAAAGTGCAAAGTGACAGAATTAAGAGACAACACTTACAAGTTGCAACACGGAAAATTACAATCAGGTTTCAGTTAAAAACTTTTTAACTGTGATGGTGCTCAGACACTGAACAGAAGCCCAGAACAGTGGTGTTATTTCCATCCTTGGAGTTATTCCGCGCTCAACTGGACAGAGCATCAAGCAACCTGATATAGATTAACCCTTGTTTATCCCTTCCAACATAAATTATCCTATGAATACTAAAGAAGTCTCTGCAATGAAATCACTCCCAGTAGTCTTATTCATATGAATGAAAATCTGGCATAAGAATAAAAGCAGAAATTTTTGGTTAAAAGCAGAAATTATTTGGTACTGAAAAAAAAAAAATCAGGTTACCTAATTTGTGTCAAACACATTTGGATTCACGGCCATAATACTTTTGAAGTCGTTTAGCACTTTTCCAGATACTTTCCAAAGACTGCATTTCGATTTCTGCTTCTACCTTCTGCCACGAACCTACAAGATGCTGTCCTTTGAACAAAAAAGTTAGAGAGAAAAGATGTCATGTTTAATGAAGACTTCAAAGCTAAATTGATTTTCCAGGGGAAAAAAAGTTGTCAGTTCTCCACCTATATCCAGTCCATTTCTAACTCCAGGGGTGTATATGAGTATCCCCATGCACTTGTAACAGGTTCCAGGAGCGTGAACTGTAGAATTATTATCCTATTGCTTTAGTCTCAAATCTGGCTTCTCAACATCCTTGTATTCCTCGATTAGTGTTTTCTGTGAATGCTGATTCATTGCCCATTTGGCTAAAATGGTGAAAACCTTCATTACAAGAATCTAAAGTGTGTCTTTTCCCAGTAGGGCAACACTTACTCATAGAAAATAGATTTCAAACTCTAATAGCCTTGTTTTTCATCAGACAGCATTAGGAAACAACCAACCCTGACTTCTCTGCTGTGTTTTGGAATTGTAATACCCTGAACTCTGGTTTAAGATAGAGTAGCTTCAGGGGCTATTTTAATTTATGCAACTCATGCTAGTCATAAGGGTAAAACTGTTTTCCCCTGTTTTTAAGCAACCAAACCAAGGATGCCAGTCATTTAGTATCTTCCCCTAGTCAATGGGGGAGGATTATAATCTCAGAGTATGATTCATCCTCTTATACAGACATACTTATTCAAGAGTTGCCAGACGTTGCTATAGGGGAAACCTAGATGACTAGATCTTCTCAGTTGGATAACATTAAATGATCAGAAACTCTCTCTGGGTCTGCCTGGAGTGAGAACATATGAGGTGCTGCTTGTCTAAATTGGTGTTGGAGCTGGATATGATCTCTCTCACCAAGAGCACTCCTATACCATACCTCAATCTCAGCAGAACCCATTATTGAAAATGTTCCATGCGGTTTTTGATGTAGATTAGTTTTCTCTTTTGTTTTAAGGACTTAAATCCCAGTTCAAACATCTGATATTTACCTAAATCTCTTCATACTAGTTTTCAACATCATAATAGTTGCATACCACTCTTCCTCTAAACCACTGTTAGTAAATAGAAGCAAGAGTTTAGATTACTAAATATTCTTATTTTTTAATAAAAAATGTTTTCACTCATGGATCAAAATTTTAACTACAGTATGTTTCAACATCCATCTACATCCACCTAATTAATAACACAGATTTGTAAATTCAGGAGCTGTATATCAATTTAACAAACATATCTAGCTTCTCAGAATTCATGTGCATATATGTCTGTACACAATAGGTATTTTCTGTATGTGTTCCTTAATCCATTTCTCCCAAAAGCTTATCTAAGGCTTAGTGAACTTTACATCTACAACAAGATACTGTACTGAGAAGGAGATACAAGTGACAATGATAAGAGCAGTGTCAAATGTATTTTTCCTTTGCTTTTCAGTTTCATGATTGTGAAAATTAAAATGTTAAGCAAACTTAATACACACTGTGACATACCATCAGCAACAGCCAACATATACTTACTATTGACCCTATTTTACTGGTTCTATACAGGAAGTTATGTTCCTTATTAGATATCTACACTGGGACTATTCAATTGATTGTGAAAAGTTTTACTTGAATAACCACATAAAATTTTATGAAGAAGTATTTCTAAAGCCTTCTAAAAAGGCTTTGATCAAGAAACAAAGTTTAAATGCTTTAAGTTGAAGTCTTAAAGAAGAATTTTAAAAAACAGTAAACAAAATGCCTGTTTGTCACTGAAATTCACTTAAGTTGGGAACCTCTTTCCCACCCTTTGAAAAAAATAAACGTGTTGCCCACTGTACAGGCACTCAGTTTTCAGAAAAACTGAGCAACAGCTTTCATGGAAGGGAAAACAACTTTGTCTACTTTTGAAATTGAGGTTCTTAAGTTAAAAAAAAAAAAAAAAAAAAAGACAAAGTCAAGCCCCAGATCAGTATTCTTTCTAATTTTATGACTAACCCAAATGTCACTACCTCTGTGCTGCCCATATGTATTTGGCACTGATTTACAGAACAGTGGGAAAAGTCTATCTGAAAACATGCCAAGACCACATTTGGTCTCAAAAATTCTTTAATAATTTTAAAAAATAGGTCCATGTTTTCTGCCTTTATATTTCAACACACCTAAAACCTAATTTTTCAGTCTGAAAGCAGACAAAAAGGGAGGAGAAAAAATGAAATATCTGGTTTCTTCTCCCTCATCCTCCCTCTTTTTACTTTGCCTGATATGGGTGATTTTTCAGCTGTCATTACTGTGTTCTGTGTAAGGCTCTGCCAAGGGCTGCCGTCCAACTCTCTAAGCAAAGGTCACTCAGTGGCAGGGATTGGGAAGTATTAGAGAGCTTACAAGGAAGAAGAGATAATGACAAAATCCAGTGTTGTAAGCTCTCTGCCATGCTCCTCCCACAAAATCCTCATAATGAACTTTCTATGCCATGAGGTTTTGAGGTTTTTTTAATCAACAGTATGTTGTAAGTTTCACAGAAAATAAATTATTTATTTTGCTACATCTCTTCATAACCTGGTTCAACCTTTTGGATTTCAGCTTCCAATGTACAGAAAAGATTAAAAAATAAGCAAACACCAGTCTCTAAAATAATCTCTATACAGGCCACCTGATTCATAAACATCTCTAATCCTCAGAATGCCTAATCAGGTCAATAGTGAATTATATTTTAACTTATTGGCATCCCAACACACCTAATAACAAATGGAGTATCAAATGAGCCTACAACCTATGTGTAGATCAGAAGTTAAAACAGCCTCTCACTGCGTTGCAACAAGCATGCTTAATGGCTGCACAACAGGAACAAAGGGGAGGCAAAAGCAACTGGAGATGCAAATGCCAAATTATAAGCTTGAAACGTCCAGAATTCAACATGTTAGAGAAGAAACCAGAGCAGCATTTGATAAGCTACTTGGCTGAGTCAACAGATTAATTACTGTGGAAAATACTCAGGTCATCTGAAGTTAATTTGACATGCTTCCCATCTATAGGGTGATAGTTCTCTAATGTAAGGCTTGATAGCTATTATACTAGTGACAAATAATTATTGATACGGCTCATTATACAGAGTATTACAGAGTTCAAGTAAAAAAAAACAAAAAACAAAAAACAACAACAACAAACAAACCAAAAAAACCTGCATCTTGACAATTTTCTTGGGAAAAACTGATTAATCATTTTGGTGAAGACAATAGTGATGAGCAGTAACACAGAGTGCAGACCTGGAGCCTCCAAAATTCCAGATGGGAGTCTGCAGCACCAACTGAAAAGATGCTCTGGAGCATCAGGGTGGGTCAGAAGGACAGTCCACATTCCACATCCAGCCACCCACAAGAATATAACATGCTTTTAGAAAATCAAAGTGGAAAGACAGATATGGACCAGGTGTGATTGCTTATGAGATTTTCTTGAAAGACATTCTCAGTCTCAGCCACTTCATCACCAGAGTATGTGCCAGGTAGAGTTAGCAGGCAAGGAAAACACTTCTCCATCCCTCTCACAACAAGTGTCATTAGAAAAAGAAGATGATTCATTTTAGAAACCAATTTAATGTAATCTCAGATTACTTATACCAAAATGCCTTAATTGAAAGCGCATTGTTATTCTATAGCAAAATTAAGCACATGAGAATGTTTTATTTATCAAAAGCTCAGACCTTTAACACTTCATTTGCTCTTTTGCCATTTTAGAGTTCATGCTACAATTTCTGCACACATCAATTTTGTAATTGATTTCTTTAAGGTAACCATAAATCACGGAAACCATTTTTACTTTCAAAATATTGAAATGTGCTTTCATCTATAGCTATTCTGCCGTATGTCTGCAGTATAGAATCTCATGCCAGGTTACAATCAGTTAGAAGAAAAGCAAAATTCTGATATCATTAAAGCTATAGATGTTCCTGCACACCTTATTAGGTATTAGGTAGAAGTTCACAGGAACTTTTTCCTTGTAATTTTCCATCTATTTCCTTCTCTTCAAAAGAGTCTTCCCTGAGCAAAACCAAAAGCATCATTGAAAATCTTTACCTTGGTCAGAATTCTCAGTTTCTCCTTAAGGTGTAATGAGATCTCATCCCAAGTGCTTTGGGGTATACTGGGTAATTTTTAAGGATAGCATTTTTCCCTATGTAAAAAATAATCATCTGCAAATGAAGCTGAACAGAGACTTAGTGAGTTTTAAGAGTTCCTGATACTCCATTAAGATCACTGGGGACATAAAAACGGTCTGACAAATACTGATGTTCCAAAAGGGACTGCATTTAAATTGATTTTAAGTCAAAATAATAAATACCTTTCTTTAACACTCTAGGAAAGTTCCTTGTGCATCTGTAGAGTGCATTATGTGATCCTGGGTAGGAAGCAGTATATTCTTTGGGTGTGAAGGAACTGAATCCCTTAAAGGTGATTGGAGTACGTTATTACAACACTATGAACAAAATTACTTATTTTTGTTTTATGTGCTTTTCTCCTCAATATTATGGTAATGCCAGGTTCTGTTTTGACACTGCAGAATTTATCTAGACAATAGAGAATTACACAAACAAAAGCAGAAGAGAGGAAAGAAGGGACCAAATCCTGTAACTTTCCAATTTATTTAATTCAGATAATTTTTTGCTGTTTCTCTAGATTTTTATTATCTTGTCAGTGCAGTTTCTGAGCTTCTTACATATATTAATGGATTTGTTCTCCCCAAATAGCTCTGAGACAGAAATATAAACTGCAGCTTCACAGAGAATATGAATGTTTCCTTCACCCAAAATCACACAAAAATACTTTGGGCAATATTGGAAACTGAATGCACATTCAGATGTACATGTCTCATTTATGAAGTCAGTTTTCCTTCCTGGTAAGGATGGATGCGACAGTAGCTCATGTAATAATGAACACTTCATATGCATTAAGTTTCAATAATAGAAAAGGAACAGCCTCAAAAGTGATCTAATCCACACCCAGCCAAGCACTTACATCACCAGCAGAACTGGAAACAAACTCCCTGAACTTGCACCTATGATATCCGAAAAGCATTTACAAAATGACTACATCCATGCATTTTGCAGTATAATTTGACCAGAAAAAAAAAATAAGGGCTATATACAGCAAGAAAGATATTTCACTTCCATTTGAAACAGAGAAATAGACCAAAAGAAGAAAAGTAGAAGGAAGCAGCAGACACGTTTGCATGTTCCATCAAACATAGCTTTCTGCTGTTGAAAACTTGGGAAATTAGAAGATAAGCCCAGAAGATGATGCATCCTGCAACTATGCCACCTATTTTTCTCTGCTAGCTATGACGCTTACAATGCTTATCCTCCTGAACTTGAGAAGTTCTAACAGCAACAAAACTGTTCAAGAATGAAAACCTGCTTGTATTATTTCCTTTGTGAGCTGCAGCAATGTCTGCTTTTGAGAAACGTCCTTTTAACCTTGCAAAGGATTTATGTCTTCATGCAGTGATGTATGGGGATATCTGCTCAGTAGTTATGAGCAATCACTTCACCTTGCAGGCTACAGCTATCAGCAGAGATCTATGCAGTTGCAGAACTAGTTAATCACTACATAGTATGGGCATTGGCTGGATTTATAACCACAGCTCTAATAGTGCAGTTGTATCCAGTTTTAATGTTTGGGGAAATTGTGTCACAATGTGACAAAATTAGAAGTCTCAAGGAAAAAAAAAAAAAAGATGAGTCTCATTTATGGAATTCTGATGTGATATCAAATTTTTTTGCATGCAATTTTAATCTGTAAGACTAAGAGCTAAACACCTGACAAACCCTATTACATCCATGACTCAGATGTAAAATATCAGACTAACTTTCCATCCAGAAATGCCCCAAATTACTCAAAATGTAATTCTGACTCCTTTTGAGAAGCTTCTTACTTTTACATGCAACAAAATAAATCAGCTATTCAGGACAGCAAGGAGGTGGTTCAAGGAGTGGGTTGCAGTAAGAATATGGATGTCACTAGGAATGAAAAAAAACAATGGAAATTAAATTAATGCCCTAAAATGTCACAGAGTAACTTATATTTAAGCCTTTATTCAGAACATGAAATGTGTAAGTCCTCAAGTTTTTCAGCTAACAATATGGGAAATGTTCTTATAAAATGAAAAACATTAAGAACAATGACAAGAAAAACCCAAAACCAAACAAAAAACCAACAAAAAAAAACTCCAATGCCCACCATCCCTTTTCTGTAACATCAACAGACGGGATTAAGCCAGTTCATGTTCAATGACAAAATTGGTCAGAGGGCTGGAGCACCTCCCCTATGAGGACAGGTTGAGAGAGTTGGGGTTGTTCAGCCTGGAGAAGAGAAGGCTCCGAGGAGACTTAATAGCAGCCTTCCAGTACCTGAAGGGGGCCTACAGGAGAGATGGGGAGGCACTCTTTATCAGGGAGTATAGTGAGAGGATGAGGGGTAATGGTTTTAAGCTGAAAGAGGGTAGATTTAGATTAGGTATTAAGAAGAAATTCCTCACTGTGAGGGTGGTGAGGCTCTGGAACAGGTTGCCCAGATAAGCTGTGGATGCCCCATCCCTGGAGGTGTTCAAGGCCAGGCTGGATGAGGCTTTGAGCAACCTGGTCTAGTGGAAGGTGTCCCTGCCCATGGCAGGGGGTTTGGAACTCGATGATCCTGAAGGTCCTTTCCAACACAAACCATTCTATGATTCTGATTTTAATTCCTCAGGTACTGATATAGTAATTCCCTCCTCTTCTACATACTCAATACAAAAAGCAAGCTATGGATTGAGTTGCTTTTGCCCTCTATTTTTTACTGATTTATTCAGCAACCTTAAAGCTTCCTGTCACACTTCCGGAGGGGCTGTCATATATTTAGACTTTCCTGGGGATATCTTCTTTTCCCAGTTGGACATTTCTACTTCATATACTACATGCACACAACACATCTAGTGTATCTCAGACACAACAGCACCACTGTGCATCATAAAACTATGTATGTGTACATATTTTCAACCAAGAAATCTTGAAGAATAAGATGTCATTGTAGGGAGTTAGGAATGGCTGAAGATTTTCGTTTCTAGAAAGCACTGTATTTACAGAGCAGCATATTATATTTGGTCTCAAAATAACACCAGCAGAGAATAAAGCCATTCCTATCTCCAGCTGAGTGGAGTTTGAGATAGTGGTGACTCTTGTGTAACCCTCTTGGCCTTCGCAGCGAGGCACAAGTGTTGATTGCACTGAATGTTAAGGCTCCAAGTAACAGGTATGACAGGGTAAGTGGAAGGGACAGGATGGAAAGAACAGATGCAACAAAGCCAGTTCAGTGATGCTCAAGAATAGTCTGTGTCAATATGTATGCATCTGTCTGTCTCTACATTGCGTATGATCCTCTCTGTTGTGAAAGAAGTAATAACTCCGCAAGCCTAAGGAAGATCAGTCAAACAAAAAGGGAAAGACAATCGCTTTTCCCTACTACAGATGGCACCATCAGCTTTAAGGAAAGCAGTATTTTTGTCATTACCTCTGCAGAATCCCCACCTTTCTCTGACTCGCTGTATGGTCAGCAATTGTCTTAATGTCAGGGCTCAAAGAATAGGAGAAAAGCTGTGGAGCTGCTGAAAATACATTAGCCAGAGACAGGGACCATGTGAATGAGTCCTATGTATAACGCATGAGATTTGACTGATCTGTAGTAGCTGCTACTAAGTGATTCACAGCCCTAAGAGAACCAAGCTGGCAACTTCAGGAACCTTTCAGAGAAATACTACTTTTGTCAGACAAATCACAAGAATTTCTAAAGCCTTCCAAAAGAAAATGAGCAGAGTTCCTGAAGACAAACCAATAGTAAGAGCAACACAAGTGGTACTTCAGGATCAGAGAGGTAAAAGGAAATTAAGAGGTAAAACTTCAAACATGATAGATTTAAATCAATTTCTCAGCAGTTAAATAGAGGGCAATCATAAACTTAAACAGAAAAATATAAATAAAAAATCTCCGTCCTCGTAGCTTTTTGGGTATAGGCATAACAAAACTGAGATGACAACAGAACCAGAGCTGTTGTTGCTCTGTGCTGATGAGAAAGGCAAAGTTATGTCTGTTAAAACAACAAAGTGCCATCACCTAAAAATGTGTCACAGGCAAGGTTCCTCAGCAACTGGTTTTCTAATACACTCTACTGAAAGGAGCTTCTCTGAGTGCAGCAATGCATAAGACATGTCCTAAATTCCTGGCTAACATGACACCTTTGTTATCGCAGGCAGTACTTGCTTACATACAAGGGTAAGGGCTGTACGCGTTGAAAGCACATGGTTCTTCAATACCTGCTCTTGAAGGCTTGTTGCAATCATGTGTCGTCTCAGGGCAGAAAGGATCACTAACAGATTTGTCAGGGAAAAAAAACAAAAAAAAAAGGAAAAACAACCCCATCTTTCACTCCATGTGTAGTTACTGTTAGCTTGAAACAGAACAGAAACACAGAAGAATCCCAGCTGATCTTGTGTGTTGAAAAGTGCATGGAAATATGTATGCCTTTGCAGTCCAGATTACCTCTACTTCCTGCAACAACACAAGCAGAAACAAAGCCTTAATTCAGCAGGGGACTTGATGCATTTATATGCATCATTTATATTCTCTATTCCTGGGATTCAATATCATAGAATCATAGAATGGCCTGGGTTGAAAAGGACCTTCAAGATGACCTAGTTTCAACCCCCCTGCTGTGGGCAGGGTTGCCAACCACTAGAGCAGGCTGCCCAGGGCCCCATCCAGCCTGGCCTTGAACGCCTCCAGGGATGGGGCATCCACAACTTCTCTGGGCAACCTGTTCCAGTGCCTCACCACCTTCTGAGTGAAAAATTTTTGCCTAATATCCAACCTAAATCTCCCCTCTCTTAGTTTAAAACCATTCCCCCTCATCCTGTCAATATCAACCCCTGTAAATAGTTGCTCCCTCTCCTATTCATAGGCTCCCTTCAAGTACTGGAAGGCTGCAATGAGGTCTCACCAGAGCCTGCTCTTCCCCAGTCTGAACAACCCCAACTCTCTCACCCTGTCCTTATAGGAGAGGCGCTCCAGCCCTCTGATCATCTTTGTGGATCTCCTCTGGACCCGTTCCAAGAGCTCCACGTCTTTCTTGTGCTGGGGACCCCAGGCCTGGACACAGTACTCCAGATGGGGTCTCACAAGAGCAGAGTAGAGGGGGACAATCACCTCCCTCTCCCTGCTGGCCACCCCTTTTTTAACGCAGCCCAGGACATAGTTGGCCCTCTGGGCCACAAGCGCACACTGCCGGCTCATGTCCAGCTTCTTGTCCACCAGGACCCCCGAGTCCTTCTCTGCAGGGCTGCTCTCAAGGAGTTCTTCTCCCAGTCTAGACAAGTACCTGGGATTGCCCTGGCCCAAGTGCAACAGCTTGCACTTGGCCTTGTTGAACCTCATTAGGTTCTCTCTGCTTCAGCTAACCCAACATCCTAGCTTCTTCTCTGGGTAACCTTCCTGCCACAATTCAGCTAACAGGTACCACAGCTGCATTCAAATTCAAGGGACTTCTTAGATAAACACTTGCTTGAAGACCTGTGCAGACACCTGGGGAAATTATACTAATTATACTCAAAGCAACTGTTTCTGCCCATCTACAAATTTAAGTAAAACAGTCTAACTTTTTCATTAAAAAGGAGAAAATGAGGTGAGTAAACAGAATAACAAGAATTAATTCCTGAAGTATACAAAAGCCATAAAATTTCAGCGTCTTTCCCTCTGGGGGAGCAACTGTTCAGCCAGCTGGTTACTTTTACTTCACTCCAGTAGCCACCATTCACAGTTTGAGGCTTAAGTCTTCTAGATAGCAAAGCCTGATTGAGGCTGCACTGATCTGCTGGTGCGAATCATCTCAGCCGGGTGACCATCAGCCTGCAAGCCATGCCTCATGCTGCCATTCCCATCAGCAGCTTCCACCAGTCATGCTTCACATCCAAAGCTCCTCTAAATTTTTTCTCTACAAGCAATTATTTTGCTACTTGGGATCTTAGAAACACATTTACTGTGTTGACAAAGAAACAGCCTGCCAGCTCACAGGAAACCTCAGCAATATCTTTCTTCTCATGTGGTCCAGAGGAGATGCACAGTCCCCTCTGTCTTTCTTCTCTGTTTTACAGACTGTTTCCTTTACATTTTTAGATGTGGCCCAAAATTTATATTTTCTTTTTTATTAGAATTGCATTTTAAATTTACCACCACAACTTGAGCAACGCAATCATGCTTCAGGTCTGTTTGTTAATCCTTTCCTTGTGTCTCCTCCTCTCCATCAGATACATACCAACAAACTGTACCTCCAGGCACCAGTCCGTTTCCAGTTCCTGAGGATGATTGAAGACAGGGATTTTGCTTTTTGCTTCATCAGCTTGGCTCCAAGTCTTTCAGTCATTGCTCTTGAAATACATATTGTTCCTTTTGTCACCTGGGGCTTTCACATGGAGGAGACCAATGCACTGCAGAACAAGCATCTGGTTCAACAGTCCATATGTACTTGCACCCAGATTCCGAGTAAGCTTTCAAGAGCAAAGAATATTTTCATTAGCTGTGGAGAGACTAATCCTCGCCTGGCCCACACTGTTTTTGGAAGTATCCTCATTCATCCATTAAGTCTGTGCTTTTCAGATTTGTAAAAATAAAAAAGTCAGACAACAGTGTCTTCAAGGCTTCAGATTACTACTTCGGTACACTGACTGGTTAAAACACTAACACCACTTTCTGTCGCTATTATGCTCATTCTTGCTTTGTGTCAGCAGAGGAAACAGAAATATAATAAGTCCTATTGCAAAAGGCAATCAAGAGAAGTTATGAAAGATAAAGCAGCAGCACTGCCACAAACAGTAAAAATATTTAGGATTGGTATGAGGGGTTGGTTTGCATAATAAAATTCCTGCTCAGCATTAGAAAAAAGCAGCTATTTCTGTGAACATTTAAATTTGTCATACAGCGGTATGTCCCAGGTATCATGTGTATAGGCTAGCAAGATTTCTAATTGAGAAAACTGTGCATTAACTAACAACATGCTTGCAAGGCACAAGGTAAAACATTGACTTATTTTAAGCTGTTGAAACAGGGGAATGGGATGGAGTAAAGAATAAAGGAACAGAAGCCAAAAGCAAAAAGTTAAGCCAAAAAGGAGGTGTTGGGGGGAGAGGCGGGGAGAGAATGGTGAAGCTCATTAATACCTACACTGCTGTAAGAAAGCAAGACTGCTCTTGTATTTGTTGACCCTGTGATGATATAGAACAGCCTGTTTGGTAAACAGTATTAGATATTTACCAGCAGACTCTCATAGGGAAAATCTCTATGGGTATTTGAATATCTTTTTGCTTTCCCTAAATTTGACAGTGAAGAAAGATATCTCACGCTTTTAGCTACCATCAACACATAAAGATAAAATTGAATCCATCTAACTCATTCCTAGTGAATGCAGTCTTGAGAACAAATGTTCCTTCTCTCCCCTACACACATATGTATCCCTGGGGACAGCAATACAAAAAAATTTGAGCATGCTTAGATGAGCAAGAAGAACAACAAATTGTTTAGTAAGCAAAGTTAATGTGCAAAACTGCCTTGCCTGAATCACATACAAAAGTCAGCCCTCACAGACAAGGCTACAAAACTTTAAAAAGCAACTATCACTGAAAAATATGTTCAAATCTCCACCTTTAAATATGCACAGGAGCTCTAGTTAATTATGTGTGTGTGTATGTATATATCTTTGCTTTTGGAAGTTTTTTCAGAGCCTTCGTTTTCTGCAACTAATTTAAATATGTCACATTACATTCAACCATGGCATACTTGATAAAAAGGACTACTGTAGAGTTGTATCTTGTACATTGAAGTTGTGACTACTACAAGACACCAACTCAACAAGCTGAAAAAGATATAACAAGCCTATTTTTATTCTACAATAGTTCTCTATTTGCTACAGATAAAGATATGTAAAATAAAAGTTAATATATTTACTTGCTAATACTGCTGGGGGAAAAGAGTGTTGACTTAAAGAATAAATTCACTAATAGCGGTCACTCCTTTTTCCTAAACAATGCCAGTATTTCAAACCCCTAGTACTGCACAAAGCCTAGGAAGTGACCCTGTTCCTAAAATAATTTAATCCAAATACAGAAGTGTTTCAATAAAGCCAAATCTCATAAAAATGGAAAATTTAAAATCACAAATTTGAGATGTACATTTTTCAATAAAATAATCTGACATGTTAAAAGATTTGTTTTTTAATGTATTGACAAAAGCATTCATTTTGTTGCAAAAATGTAAGACAAAATAAGATCTGTTTCATGTTTCCCCAGATGGAAAGTTACAAGCAAAATATAAATATATATCTGGGAAAGGTTGACTTCAAAGTTTCATATTTTCAAATTCGACTTGAGACAAACTTTGTGGCAAAGCTCTCTTTCCCATCTTATTCTTTCATTTTTTACCCCCATATTTAAACCAATTTCCTTGTTCTTACTGGTAAGTCCTGTTCAGCTTCCTAAGCCAGTTATCTGGAACTGGGAAACTGGATTCTTACTTCTGTGTAAACTTCCTAACAAATAGGTGAAGGAAGAATCAGGTAATAGTAACTCATTAGGTGAGTTGCCCCGACATCGTACTGAAGTGTATTAGAAGGACCTTATAAATTATGTTTCCACATAACTCATATCCTCCTGGTTTTAATGCTTCTCAGTTGACACTGAGAAACATGAACACGGACCCTGGAGTTGGGGGCAGCTTTCAGTACCTCAACACAGTTCCAATGTTCAGTTGTAGTTACAATTCAGCCAGGACTAACTGTTCTTCACAGCTCCACAGAAGCATTTAATCCAAGAGGCATGCATATGCTCACACACTTCTATAATTAGGCATTTTAAAACATTACAGCCACAAGTACTTCTGCTTCTCTGTGGCTGGAGTACTTCTTTTATCCAATAGCTCAGTGGGTAAATCACTTGTTCAGGAAAGCACGATGCAGTGTAGCCTCTTCAGCCTGAGGAAGTTTAAATCTATTTATTTCCCTGCAGAAAGAACATCCTAGGCATACAGAGTCTGTCTTGTCTGAGACAATTTACCTTCCCATTGAAGCTGTGCTACATAGTAAACTGTGATTCATGATTTACTGGACCAGAAAGAGGACTGACTCATTGCACAAGTATGACCCTCTCCTCTGGGGATAAAGGCTCCCTCTTGGGAGAACACCTCAACCTTTTCACCCAGACTATCTACAGAATCTAATTCAATTGAATGAACATACAATGGTCTGCTGCCAACAAATACTTGACCTTATTCTATGCCTGTATGAGGCCAAGAGCTAGCTAAGCTTGACCTTACCAGTCAAAATATAAGCTGAGCCTGTGATACTACAGTTAATAGTAAGTATAGTTATGAGAACAAAAAACACAGGAAGTGATTCATAAGGGGATACTGCCCATTGAGCAGTAAATGTAAGACAGTCCTCACTAGTCTCATTCTCATTCAAAAACCACAGTGTTTGTGGTTGGGGGCCACCCCAGCAGGATGAGGGAGAGAGTTGGAAAGGCAAAAAGTGAGTAAACTCATGAGTCAAGACAAAGTTTAATAACTGATGAAACAGACAGATAAAAAAAGCCACCACCAGCGGACAGATGCTCAGCCAGTCCCCAAGGAACAGCTTACCTTGGAAAAAACTCCCCCCAGTTTTCATTGCTGTGTGACACTGTATGGTATGAGGCCATCCCTCTGGGCGGTTGGGGTCAGCTGTCCCAGCTGCATCCCCTCCCAGCCTCTTACCTACCCCAACCTACTCGCTGAGGGTGCAAAGTGAGAAACGGAGAAAGCCCTGATGCTGTGCAAGGGCTGTTCAGCAATAGCTAAAACACCACTGTGTTACCAATACTCTTTTGGTCACCAGTCTAAAACACAGCACTGTATGGGCTACTATGAAGAAAATTAGCCAAATTTTCCACCTCCAGCCAAACCCAGTACATGCTAATCAGCTCGGACCACTTTCATGCTCCTTTTAATTTCTGTGCCTCTTTTATTTGTCTTCTTTCACAGAACTGGATGCATAAACATCAGGATTTGCTTTTAGTAAAACCACTGTCATTCAGCCAGTACCCATGAGAGCACAGGGATGCTATAAGATGAGAAATATTAACATGTGGAAAGGCTGAGGGCATTTTAGCACACCTGCTGTTGTCACTGCAGCCCATGGAGAGCAAATTAACTTAATTCTTCACTATATGTATGCCTACAAAGAGTTCATTTTTAAAAAGATGCGCCACATCTAAACAGCAGATGAATATGTTACAGGGAAACAAGACATTAGGGTAGGAACAACCAGGAAAGATCTTATAGTCAACAAAATCAATACCTACACCAAAAACCGCTCCTTATCTCCAAACTTTGAGAATTTACAGTTGGAGGCAAATACTACACCTTCCAACATCTGACTTTGCAACATGCACCAAGATCTTGGTAACTGGAGCTCTACAGCTGCAAAACATTACACAATCATGACATGATTACAAAATTATTGAAAACAGTCACAGTTTAACAGCAGTGACACAAAGCTGTCAGCACAGGCTGCAGACCAGATGCTCATCCAGTTCAGTTCCTTCCGTGGTGTTTTGACACTGCAGCCAGATGGACACCTGGTCTGGCTGGTGCTCTGTAGCGCGTAAGAAAGCCTTGAGTGAGACCAGCCCAACTTGATCAGGGACATCCCTTCCTCCCTGTGGGAAGGAGGAGAGCACGTTGTCACACTTCTGCACTTCAGCTGACCTCTGCTTGCTCTGCTAGCTTTGTTGTTTTATCATGTGAGAGAAAGGCAGTTCACCCCATGGCACACAATTATTTATGGTGGTAACTTACCATGGCCGCAGCCAGCCACGGGCAAGCACGGTATAGATCTTTTGTTTGCTTGTTGACCCTGGGCAAGTTAGGTCTGGATTAGGCCTACAAGTGTTCTCTGACTCCAGAAATAGTAAGCTCATTTTCAGCTCTTGTCAAACAAAAGAACCAGGAAGACTGAAGTCAATGTTAATTCTGGCACACATCTGCAGAAGGGACTTGTCCTTTCAAACTTAGCAACCTTGCCTGCGTGCTGGTATCTTTTTATGGAATACCCATATGATACAGCTCTCCTGTTCAAGCCAATTTGAAATTTTGAAGGAGGATCTCCTACTACATGCTACCATGTATTTCAAGATATATTGAGGATGTTCCCATCATTCACTGTGCAATGTTATCAATAAAGCCAAAACTTGCTAGGCAAACAATTGCTGTCTACATTATAGTGCATATTGATTAAATACATGATTTAGAAAATTAAATGGCCAGTGAAACAATAAATAGTTTTTATAGGATGAGATGTTTTCAACAGACAGGATTATTCTATCATTATTTAACTTAGTTGCAAATCTCCAAAACAAAAATTTGCAATTTTACTGACTAGCATGCCCTGTGATACAAAAATGAAGACATTTTTTCTTCATTACTTATGGGATGCGACTATGGACATAAGGAATGATGCACAAACCCTCTGGGACATGATATATTCCTAGCCGAGTGAAGTTTGATTAAAGGATACTGCTTTTTTTGGACTATAGGAGCCAGCCTGAGCTGGCTTTCCTGAGCCCCTCCTTGCTTGTATTTCTGTACCGGGTGCCCAAATCTCTCCTGTACTGTACCCTTTACAAAGTGAATACCGGATGCCCATGTGAGGCATACAGGAGGAGAGGAGACAGAGCCAGCTGCGACAGTGCCAAGCTTGCAAAGATGTTTGTGAGGAGAGCACATACTTCCTTTTGCACTTCTCACCCCAAAAAACGACACAGAGCTGACTGTGCAGCCACCATCCGTAGGGCCTGATTCTCCACCCCATTTCACCTGTCATGGTTGTGCAATGGAAATCGATGAAGTTACACAGCCAGAAAATTGGTGAAACACAGAGACTGGCCCTGACTCCCTGAAGAGGCTTCTGTTCACTGGTGGGAGAAAAAATCCTTGTAAATACTTTTGTCAGTCTGGTTCCATTTATGTCAATTAAAAGTACTGCTTTTGACCTCAAGGCAATCTAGTCACAATTGTGTCCTGTTTGGAAAGTGCTCTGGAAACTCTTCAAGAGAAAGGTATTTTAATCAGGTAAAGGTTAAAAACCTGTAAACATTAACTATGCATTTTATTTAAATACAGTTAGCAATAGTCTTTAAATCTGAAGAAAAAAGGTATTAAAATGTTGTAATGCAAAGCAGCAAGTTTCTGAGCAAGAATAACTTTTAAATGGCTATAATTAATCCTCTACATCTGACAGAAAGAAGTTCCTTAATGGACATAAATTTATCTACACAAGGCAAATTTACACAAGGTAATGTCCTGCTACAACACCTGGACACGCACAAGT
>NW_010142848.1:0-8624 GCF_000699245.1 Pterocles gutturalis | reverse complement strand
CAACCTTATTGATTCTATGATTCTATGATCACCTAACTTCCTTAATTCCTGGTAATTTCGGATTTGTGATATTCAAGCAGCATGACCGCTGGGTACAGTGTTCTGCTATTGTTTAAAACCACAACTACTTCTTTAAATCAAAAGGAGAATATCTAAAGTATTTCATATTATTTCACTTGGTTTTCAGCAGTTTCTCTCAGATACAGACACTTCACAGGAAAAGTATTTCCTAAGTAATCTTAATCAGAACATGCCTTACCATTTTGCCCTAGAAAGAATTTAGCAATTACTTCTTTTTGATTTCACACGCCACCACCAATCAGCTATTTTAATTCTTTCAGCATCCCAATTACCCCAGTATTAAAGCTATTCATTATGGAATACATAGTGTATTACTTACATCATGACAGTCTACTACTGAATATGCCAGAGTTGTAGTTTACTGGAAGAACTTTGCTTGCTGTTAAGTGTAATTAAGGAAGAACAACATCATGGTGGCGATATGTAATCACATGCTTTTGATTATTTTGAAATTCTTTAAAGGGCATGAATCGTCTGATCAAGGAGAGTGTTTTCTAAAGGTCTTCTTCAATGCACCTCAGCAAGTTGAACAGGATATCCTTGGCAAATAAATAGAACTAAAAATAATTACCAACACTCCAATCATTTTATGAGCTATTATTTCACCAGAAAATGGGAAAAATAGATCTTTAATCCTGAACAAACACTCTTCAAGGTTTATGTCCTCTATAAACCTTTCACTGAGAACTGAAAATATAAGTTCATAATGCAATAAATGCCCTAACAAATATATCAGATTTTTCACTTAATGCTTTTTACAGGCTTAAACCAAACTGAGTGAAAGAAAATCACCTTTTACAGTCTGACTCTTAAAGGAAGAATGCCTTTCTGTTATGCTTTTTAAAAGAAGGCATGGTGAATTTATATCAACTTCACTGAATCTTGGGGCATGATAAAAGGAAGAAAATACGGCAGTGGAGTTAACATTCCACAGCATTCTTTCTTCACATATTTATTTCCTCACTGGCTGGACATAAGCCAGAAAAAAAAAAAATAAAAAAAAAAAAAAAAGAGGTAATAAACTCCCTCCCCCCAAACACAGAAGTAGCTGAAATAAACCTTTGGCACACAATGCAGTCAAAGCTGTGGGCTTCTCCTCCTCCCACCCTTGACAACCTGGATTGTTTTTCTCCAAAGAAACCTAAGCAAAAAATACTCCAAAGAAAAAACAACAAAACTTTCAATTTGTCAAGTAAGTGAGTGCAGCCACTAGGGCAGTAAATAAACTTAACCCTGTTTTCCCTTATTAAAGAATTACAGAAAGAAAAATAATCTGTCTTTTTGGATCTACTGCGTTTTAGAAACTAATAAAAAGACAGAACTAAGTTCTAGTAAATAAACACTAGCACTGTCTTATAAATCTCTGCCCTCTTGTCTGGTATTTTATCATCTCAGGTTTGAGAAGTCTTAATTTCATTCTGATGTAAATAAGAACTGGTCTGTTTGCACAGTACTTCAACAAGAATTTGCTGCAAAGTTGCAGCATCCAGGCAGTGCCCTGAGAAGGGTGACCTCGCTTTAGTCAGTGAAGCCAAAGATCATTTATCACAGTTAACCTACAAATCTGTCTTGTGGGAGCCTCAGATCCATCAACCACTTGGAAGCAGCTACTTGTTCTGTCCTCCCACAGCTCCCAAAAACATCGGATGGGTCTGATCTTTTATATTATTGTATACCTCTCAGCTAATAAAATATATTTTTATGGATATGGAACCACCAGGAGTACTTTGTATTTATTTATACAGCTCATTAAGGATGGATAGAGATTGGGAGGCAGAGAGAATGCCCCAAGCCTAGAAAGCTCAGGAAGACAGACCCCAGGGGTATGCATGTATTTAAATTTATGTATATAAGTTGCTTGGCTGAACCCAATGAAACTACGCAATTACGCACAAGAAGGCATCCTGGTCTTTTGCAACTATACTCCTAAGCTAAGATATGGCAGGGAAATGATGCAGAACTAGTAAACATTGAGAGGAGGAGACCAAGACGGTTATAATGAGAGCACATGGGCAATATATTCAAAGCTATGCAGTCAATTTATTATGTATTATTATACCCATGTATTTCGACAGACTTATATCGTACAGAACTAGTTGCAGCTCCCTGACCCTGGGGAACTTGGTTCAGGTGACATTAGAAGAGATCACAGGATGGGAAGCCACATTCACACCAGCACTGTAGTGCAGAAGGTGCTATTCATTGTCCAGAGTCACTTCCCCAATTTAGCATACCACCTTTTCTCTCTACATTAATGGAGAGAGATACTTTCTAAAGGGAATATTAGGTCATCTTCCAGCAGGGAGAAGCTGGCAGACTGAAAATCCAGTGCCTGATAGGAACAGCAGTAATACTTGTTAAGAAACAAATATGACTGTGCCAATCTGTTAAAAGAAATCTGAACTTGACTTTAAACTTCAACAGGGAAAAAAATTAGGGTAATTGTTCAAAGGTTTCTTAGGCACAGAGACCATTGTAGAAGGAGAAAACAGTGATCTCTCTCTAGTATGCAATGATTTTGCATTGATTTTTGTTTAAAAAGCAAAGCACTACATATCCACACATACCTGCATTGTGGTGTCTTCTTAAAAAGTTGCTCGGATTTAACACAATAGTTTATGTCTTTTTAAACTATAAACAGGTTGGAGATAAATGACCAAACCACAAATTCCATATATTTTAGCTATCAATTACTGAAATATATAGACTTTAAGTGCTTGTACTCACATATGTGTGAGGATGTAGTGCTATCTGACACACAGAAATTGGCTTGTGGTAGAGAAGGACTCAGTCATGAACTATTTTTTTCAAATCCTAACCCATCAAAGTAGCATGAAAGAGACAGCTAAGCAGAGAGTTACCGCTATTTAGACATAAATCAGCACAGGCTATTTAAGTACTAAAGTAAAAATTGTTATGTATAATAGTGACCATTAAAAGTCAGATTTCCCAAAGAGCCAACTATCACTAAAAATTTATTGCCAGTAGAGCCCCGGTCACTTCTAATGACCTAAACCAAGCAGGTGGATTTTCGAAAGATGTTGCACATGTGGAATTGTGCAATCCATGCAGCTCTGTGACACATCTGGTCACATGTGCTGCCCCTGAATTAGTCTGTGCAGGTAAATTATCATTCGGGTCCCATGTTAGGGTCCTAAATGTACATTAAGCTTCTGTGAAGGCAGGCATTTGAGGTAGAAGAGGACCAGTCCTACCAGCTTCCAAACTGAGAATAAGAAGCCTGAAGAAAAGGACTGTAAACAACTGGTAAATGCACTATCTATTTCTATTCCCAGAAAGGAAGACAGCAGCTGTGAGTCTGCCTGAACTATCTAGAGACAGGAGAAAGCCTAAACACGAGTAAGGCATCACTGACACAAGAATAGGGAACAGGAGCAAACGCAGAGCTTTGTGAAGGAAGAGAAGAGGCCTAATTATGGAGAATTTTGAAAAGGATAAGAAGGAACTCAAAAATGATGGAGTGAAACACCCAGTGTTGGGAGGGGAGCTAAACAATCCACAAAAACAAACTGAATTGACTGGTTGATTTTTGTGTGATCTGAAGAAGGGTGTTGGTCAGGAGAGAACATGACAATTATATTATGATAATCAAGATCTGAGTGATGGAGTTCACTGTGAAAGAAAAAAGTACCTTGGAAACGCTAGAAAGAAAAAAAAGAAGCTAAATATATAGCAGTCTGGATGCACGAGACAGGAAAAGAAAGAGAAAAAAAACGTTTTTATGGCTTCATGCCTAGGTGACAAAGGATGCTAGCGTTACAGCGACAGAGGGGAAACTTCACTGGGAATATGCTCAAACGTGCAAGGGGCAGGGAATAGTAAGAATCTCTCTGTTGAAGCCTGCACTGCCAAGTCAAGCAGGGCTAGGGAGAGAGCCTGACCACCCAACTACTGAGTGCCCACATTGCCCTCTGGATTATTTTGGCCCATGCCAATTAACATTCTCCAAAACCACTGCTAGACACAGTTCAGGGAACAACCCATGCCAGGTTGCATTCCCAAAAGGCATCACGTACCAGCCTCCTACAAGCTGGGTGTGTAATATATTACCTTCAGTCTTGTGCTTGAAAATACAATCGTCATGGTCTGCAGTGCTGGTCTTATGTTATTCTGGAAATTTTGGATTAAAAACTAATACTGAAGACCCCAAAAATAATAATTGCACCTGCAGCTGCATGGGGACCACACAAAGCCCACAGGAGATGCATGTCCAAATGTTACTTAGTACAGCTGTAGCTAAGGTCTGTCACATGGCCCCGGGGCCAGAAGACAGTCCCTGGTTCTGCTTTAGCTGGCAGTATAGATGTAGGCTGTATGTGACAGAAAAATGGTATTCACCAAACACTATCTGCCAACATCTTGGGTAAGATTCAAGCCCTCATGGTTGCAGAATAAAGCTTGACTCAAGGGCACTCTAAAGATCAATTATGAAAGAAAAAAAGGGAATATAACACTATTGTATAAACGTCATAATGCTGAAGGAAGACCAATAATAATATGGAGCATGAGTTTTTATGTCAGGGTGGTGAAATTAGTTTGAGGCCCACTAACAGTACACAGTAGTAAACACAGCTTTAAGATTGCTATAGAATCGAACCAGAGAAGGCAATGCAAAAATGATGGTCCATTCTTAACATGCAATGGTGTCAGACAGAAAAGCACAAATTTCATCTATTTTTAGAATATTTCCTTGGATTTTGTAAATTGGGTCCAAACAACAGCTATATTTAAAAACTATTCTGGATTCCTAAAGAACAGGAACAAAAAAAGCAAACAGTACATTTATGAAATGTGACAGAAGTAATTTTTTTTTCCATTTAAATTCTTTGCAGTAAAATTCTGACTTCATAAATCCAACATGAAAAATTAGAGCTTTTATTCATTTGTGTTTCCAGCCTCCTATTGCAGCAGTGATCGTAAAACAAACACAGCTGGCATCTTTATTATTTTATTCAGTGAAGGATTTAGCTGGACAAACATCACAAAGATGGTGGCTGCTTTCATTGAATTTATGATCAAATATGCTCCAGCATAAGATCAACTATGTAAGATCAATTATTATGAGATGTGAATAATTTAACATAAAGTTGTCTATCTGTAAATCAGATCTTACAGATATAAATTCAGCTGAGGTAGCAGACAGTGGATTTATTTAAAACGATGCAGTTTTTTTTGTGATAAATATTGTCATTTACATTTTGGTATCCAGCAAACTGCTAATTCAGATAAGCAACATTTCAAAATTTTATTTTAAACTTCAATTGAATTTATCTTAATCAGAGACGGGCTTAACTATTTTTGCATTGTCTTTCAAAATTACAGAATACAGTTCCTATAAAGGCTTAATTAAAAACAATACACAAACCACCATCACCATCATTTTATGGGTATTTTTACATAGACTCTCACCAGAGTCTGTTGCTCAGCATAATACCAGGAGAGTTATAACAGTTTTAATGCAGAATGTGTGCCTTAGGATATGGGATTGACGCAATGCCTGAAAGAAAAAGGTCAGTTCCCTTTGGAACCACTTGCTTCTTTGCCCTCCAGCAATGACAGGTGCACCAGCCCTATGCTGAGGCTCGTTATTCACAGTGTGTTGCTGAAGATACATAATCTAGCCTCTCCATTTTAATGCACCAGCAAGGATTATTGTCTCCTGTCTTCCCATTTTGACACTCAGGTCAAGCAGGCACTGAACATACATACATGATGATCTGCCTTCAGCCAGCATCTTTCACAAATTCTCAAACAACAGCTTCAAACTTTCTAAAATAGGTTGATGAAAAAAATCACTAAATTTAATTATGAGAACTCTTTAGCTAACAACTAACTTCAAGTTTTGAAACAAATCACTGTTTTCACTAATCTCCTACAATGCCATGTGTTTCTGCATCACTAATTAAAAAAAAAATTACAAGAAAAAGCAAAAACTATTGTTTCTCTGTCCTCTATGTTAGGAAAGAAATCAGAAATCTGAAGGCAAAGACACTAAGTGCCACATCCAGAAATATAGGAAAGGAAGCAATTAAGATTTTTTTGACAAACTTGCAATGACTTTTGGGAGACAGTCACAGGAGATTCTCACGAATGGCAATATCTGAATACTTATGATTACCATCCCGATGCAGAAAAGATGGTGGTCAAAATTTTGCTGAAAAAACTCATCAGTCATAAAATTCAGTAAAATAAGTATTTGTCTAAGGTAAAAATACTTCATCATGTTTGTACCACCGCAGAAACCTTGACTGCTGTCTGTAAGCCTTTGGCTGGCAACAGGGCCAAATGGCATGGGTTTTGAGATTAGCTTAAACTATTTGCAGAGGTGACAAAACTCAGTAGCATTATTTGTATTATTACACTTATTGCCTGTCTGCACCATCTCCCAGAATAACATACTTTTCTGAGACCCTAAAATGACAATCAAAGGAACTGTTGAGTTAAAGAAAAATTATTCGTAATACATGATAAAAAAGCAGTGGAAAATATCAAACCACTTAAGCCAACAGCAGCCGCTAAGCACTTTTGCATGCCAGCCCAGTTCTTAAGATGCCTACCATTTTTGGCTCATATTGAAAAAATCTTGCCTTTAATGGCCGCATACAAATAATGAGAGATGCAGCAGTAAGGTCTACTTCACTTATATTACGGCCTTCACAGTATGTCTTCAATTCCTCAGACAAGTATTTTTAAAACACACCTCAGAGACTCAATTTTGTCAGCAATATCATTATCTGAAGAAGAAAGATTTCAGCAGAGAGGCCAACAGTACAGAACTCCAGCAAGAGGGCAGAACTAGGAATATGAGATATAATGATGCCTGGTGCCTCTGATCAGAAAGTATTAGACTTCAAACCACGAAATGAACACAGGCACTGTGGCAACATATGAGTAACAGACTACCAAAAACATAATTCTGAGAAATTAATAAAACGTTGGCATGTAGAAATACATAAGGAGAAAGAAAAACTGGAAACATCTGAAAAGAGTTGATCAGTAAGCATTCAAAAACATTAACGAGGAACATACTTTGAAAAAAAAAATCATACCTGGAAACACCAAATAAACATGTCTATCTGATGTACATCTCAATATCATATGGAATTCTTAAGGAATTAGTGAGGATAGCAAACCAATGTAAGTCACCTTTTAAAAGTCTCCAGGAAATCCACACAAGAATAGTTCTCCTTCCTCATTTCTCTTTACAGGGTTATTACTGTAGATAAGTTACTGTAACATTGGCTAATTTTGCTTTGCATTGTAAATATTTTACTAGACTTTAAAAAAACATATCTACACATTCTTTCTAGTTTTCAAATAAGGAAGAGAATCTTGGCAAACATTTGCTGGACATTGACACACAACGTAGAAGAAAAATATAGACAACAGAAACAAAACAGACAATATGGAAGCAAGATTAGTTTTAGGAAAAAACTAAGACAAAATGGCAATCAAAAGAAGAGATGACTAACAAACATCAGATAAATTGATTACTTTTAAAACCTGACATAATAATTGGTGGAACAAAGCAACAATTGATAACGTTTGATGCAATTTCTTTAAAAAATCTTGCTCTGTTGACAAACTCTGAAGAGCTGGGATGTGATACACTATCACATAGACTGAAAACTGCCTGACAGACCATAAGCAAAGGGTAATGATGAATAGCAATGTACTGAGTTGGAAGGGAAGTGTCCAGCTGTGTGCCAGAGGGATTAGCGTTAGTCACAGTTTTATTTAACATCTTTATTAATGAACTTGACTAAGGGGTACACTGCATACTGAATCAACTCTTAGATGAAACTAAATGTTTAAAATACCACAGAGGACAAAAAATTAGTACAAAGAGGCTAACAGAAGTGAGATATGTGACCAGAAAAATCCACAAACAAGATAGAGCATAGAGAACTACAGTTACTTCCTGGGAAAAATAAACCCAAACATGGACAGGTTCAACAACTCCAGTCCAGTGCCAGAAACTCAGATGTTGCAGAAGACAACAAAGAACATCCATGTGCATTGGGGCTGTATTTTCACAGCTGTCAAGGATGGGAAAAGTACAGGACAGTGACAATGTAATTTTACTAATGAAACAACATAGAGTTATTAGTACTCTGAAACAGAGGACAAAGGCTTTTGTGGTACAGTTTATAAGGTTTATTAATATTTTTGACTGGGCCAAGAGGATGTAACACAATACCTAAAGCTTAGTAACACAAAAGAAGGAGAATTTAGAACAGAGCAAAAATACATTGAATGCCAGGTTAAACATTCTAACAATGAAGTCTGAAGGGGAACAATCTCCCTCCTATTTATAAGAATTATAACATTTGAGCAATTTACAACTGCTCCAATTTGAAGGAAACATTCAGGTATGCACTGTAAAGAATTTTTCATCTTGGCAAAAGGACAGAGGAACTCTAGAGCTCTTTGTCAGTCATTGGCTTCAATCGGCACCCTATAGCCCGTTACCACAAAGCTGCCCAAACGCGCAGCGCTTTCGGCTGGGCACTGGCCGCCCT
>NW_010142847.1:0-4031 GCF_000699245.1 Pterocles gutturalis | reverse complement strand
ATATATATATATAAAAACTATGTATATATAGTTTATTTGTTCATAAAACCAGGACAAATGAACCATTCAAACTCTACAAACCTTCAAAATAAGAGGTTTTGAAGTTCTTCTTGTGAACACCTTCATTTCATATGCCACTTTTTTCTAAATAATAATTTTGGAATACCTCTGCACTAAGACTTTTGGACTCATTTTACTCTGGTCTTCATTCACATTTTCCCCCACCAGTGACAACCAACTTAAGTGCAAAAAGTGAAGGTATGTGTACAGGCAAGGAACATTTTTTTAACTAAGAAAATAAGAAAATGTACTAGCAATGCAAACATTTTATTCTCTGCACCTTGTTAAGCAATGGTACTGCAGAGGCCCTATGCACGTGATGTCTCATCTCAATGCACAACTCAATCCCCACTCTAATTTTTTCAGAGGAATCAACACTGTAAAATGTGGGAGTAAGACTGCTGTCAAAAACCAAGGGAAGTTCACAACAGTGGAGACCTAAGTAATGCTGGAATTTAGTTAACCAAACTGAAGGGGCCCACTTTCTTCCAGCCTGACCTCTTTTCCCAGGAGCTGTTCCAGCTCCCTGAACTGCCCAGGCTGAAGCCTGACAAAACTCCCACACTGAATCTGAATTACACACACACATGCACCAATATCAGGGACTCTCTTATAAACGAAAGCCTCAGAGCAAAGGGTATGTATGTATTTTCACTCCCACACCTAATACACAAAGAACAACTTATACAAAAATTAGGAACTGAAATACCAACACATACCAAATTCAGTGGCTTCCTTTCAAGCCTACGTTTCCTGGCACTGCCCTCCTTAAAATCCAAATACCCAAAGGCAGGCTTGTGAGTTAAAAAGAGGTTTCAGTCTTTCAGCCTTTTGACTTGTCCCCACAACTACCCCCCTGTCCATTCACCACTTGTGAAAATACATAAAAACGCAAGCCAGCTAGATAAACACATATTCCTCCAATTCAGCAAGAGCCGTCCACCTGACACAGTCCACCTGAACAAAAAGAAGGCTGCAAATACACAAACCTTTGCACACTGTACCCTTGTTCATGTTGCAGCAGGAAACATTACAGGAGATCTGGATGATTTTTTCCAACCTCATAAAAAAATCTTTCTACCTTCAGGCAAACCCGGACAAGTCCAGAGCTGCATTCCTTCAAAGTTAAATCTTTTTAATATGTGCTTGTCTTTTCCTTTCTCTCTCCCTAACAAACACAGGCCCTCATTCCTTCCAAACTCTTACTAGAGAATTCCTATAAAATCCATACAGAAATACACACAATTTGTATTTCCAGCTCTTGAAAAAACAACAAAGCTTCTTACCTCTTTACTAGGCATGATCAGGAACTTTCTGCAATAGTCAATCATCGGCTCATTTAATCAGCTCCTATTTCTAAGCAAAACTCTGCGCAGAGGAAAGCCAGAGTCAGGGCAACCACCTCAGCTTAAAAAGGCAAGAAATGTCTCTACTGCTGTCTGAGCTGCAGCTGCTGTCCCTGCTCCTGGAGGTAAACGGTCTTGCTAAAGAAGCATGAGACTTGTATCAGCCAGAAAAAGCAAATGAAAATGTAAACATGAGGGAGGAGCCTGAGGAGACAAGCAGGTTCAATGAAATCTGAACTCCTGGAGCCAAGGAGGAGTGGAAATGTGGCTGAAAAGGTAATTCAGTCTACAAGCTATTTCCTTACAGTGGTTCTTTTCTCTAGTCTCTTTCAGTATCCAAATGAAAGCTGGCTGAATTTCAGCTCCCCAGTCTTTTACCCACACACTTATGGTTGCTTGCTTTTGATGTCTGTTTCCTAAAACAAACAGCCTTAAGAAAATGTTGTTGTTCTTCCCCACTCAACAGTCGGGTCAGACACTCTCATCCCCATCTTCAAGAATTTGTGTTATTGGAGTGCCCAGGCAAGAGAAGCTCTCTGGAAGTCCTGCAGCGATAACACTTATTTTCATGTAGCCGCTGCTGCTCTGAAGCTCCCAAACCCCAGCAGGCTTTGACTCCTTCTCTGTCTCTGGAATGAATCAGCTCCAACTAGGTGAAGCAAGCCTGTTAGTTCCTCCTTTAGTAACAGCTTTATCTTACCACACAGCAGCCTGCAAACTTTTGCTCTAAACATTATTACAAATGTATGCATGCATCACCACCAGCCAGCCATGGCCCCAGACAACATTCATTCTATTTCACGGACTATAAACACTTGAATGATTTCTCAGTTGAACAGAAGACAGCAGTGGCTCTTGCATCCACAAAATAACATCTACCTGTTCATCGCTTATGAAAGAGTTAGAAGTTCAAACCTAGTTCAGAAAGTACACACTTTTCTGTTTAAGTATTGATGTTCTTGCAAATCAGTAGATGGCTGCACATGAAACCAGTCAGGACTCTGATAAAAGACACAAACCACACAAGCTACGCAGACAGTACCTCCCCAGAACCAGAGAACTGGCTCATTCCTCTGGGATGATGCAGAATTGCTCGTAAACTGGAAACTTCCAGCATCTGCCTTGAAGATATGAAAAGAAACAAAAAGGTATATTCAAACCTCTTGACACAAACTGAGGAGTACAGGACCGCAGTAAAAAAAGAAAGGGCTTACAACGGCTGTCTAAGAGGCCAACATAATGAATTTACTCTTTCTGTTGAGTATGGAATGTGTTATTTCACAGTATTACCATTTTTAATAAAATTGCTCCACCACTCTATGGCACTTTCAATAAACTTATCTCCAAGTGTTTCCAAACAAGTCCACATATCGGAAAGGGAAGCTGGGGCACAGATACATTTAGCAGAGCTCTTTGATTTCCTAACTTACTAATTAAACTCGAAGGGTTTTGTACAGGGACTCAAGAGACCTGTGGCTTATTTTCAGGTATTAGAGCAATAGTAGAAGTAATATATAGTAATCTTATATGATAATAATTATAGTATTCACCTTTCTCAAAAAGAGTATTTGAAGATGATCTAGACATGCTCAATATAAGTATAAACTAACATAATAAATTATGTTGTTTTGGTGGAAAATTTCTAATGTGCCTAAATGACTTGGAAACAAAAGTTTTTCCTGCAAAGAGTCATAGAACCATAGAATGGTTTGGGTTGGAAGGATCATCCAGTTCCACCCCCTTGCCATGGGCAAGGACACCTCCCACTAGCCCAGGTTGCCCAAAGCCTCATCCAGCCTGGCCTTGAACCCCTCCAGGGATGGGGCATCTACAGCTGCTCTGGGCAACCTGGGCCACTGCCTCACCACCCGCACAGGGAAAAATTTCTTCCTAATATCTAATCTAAATCTGCCCTCTTTCAGCTTATACTCATTATCCCT
Organism: Pterocles gutturalis; assembly: GCF_000699245.1. Lineage (NCBI taxonomy): Eukaryota > Metazoa > Chordata > Aves > Pterocliformes > Pteroclidae > Pterocles > Pterocles gutturalis. Next base: position 685 of record NW_010142847.1, on the reverse strand, counting down.
TGTCCTGTCACTCTACTCCCTGATAAAGAGTCCCTCCCCATCTCTCCTGTAGCCCCCTTCAGGTACTGGAAGCTGCTATTAAGTCTCCTCGGAGCCTTCTCTTCTCCAGGCTAAACAACCCCAACTCTTTCAGCCTGTCCTCATAGGGGAGGTGCTCCAGCCTCTGACCAATTTCATGGCTCTCCTCTGGACTCTCTCCAACAGGTCCAGGTCTTTTTTATGTTGGGGGCCCCACATCTGAACACAGCACTCCAGGTGGGGTCTCACGACAGCAGAGCAGAGGGGGAGAATTACCTCTTACGTCGTGTGCAAATGGCACCATGACTGATAATGCCCTCTATTCACATTTTCATCGGTTACTGGATTGAACACTCACATAGAAAGCATGACGCACAAGGCAGATCAGTGTAGGTGTGCTTGGGTGCAGGCACAGAGAGGGACTTAACGGCTTCTCTTTCTGGTCTTATGAAAGTCACAGAACAAACGCGCACAAAATCCTAAACTCTACTAAGGCACTTTGGTTTGTTTATTCCAGTTATGCTTTCTGATGCTGCCATGCTAATTTTACTCCGAAGCAAGTAAGGTGTCACAGGCAAAAAAGATATCAAATACATACACCGTCATGAAGGTTATTTTTCCTTACCTGTTGCCAAGCCTCCTGAATGTATGTCAATTTTTGTATATA
>NW_010142846.1:0-6651 GCF_000699245.1 Pterocles gutturalis | reverse complement strand
CCCCTCTTAAATATGTCATTCACAGATGATTGGCTCAGCCCTGGCCAGGGGTGGGTCCAGCCTGGAGCCGGGGAAGCTTCCAGCAGTTTCTCACAGGGGACAGATCAGTAGTACCTCCCACTCCCCAGCTACCAAAACCTTGGATCCGGGACTTGGGAGGGGACAGGACAACGGAGGGGACGGATGGAGGGATGGACAGACTCTTAGCAACTACTTACAGAAGCCCCTCCCCTGCTACCAGGCAAACCTACCACACAAAACCACAACACGTGTCCAACTGTGGCCATCTGAACACTAGATGCGTCCTCCCAGCCCAGGGCCTGGGCTCCGTCTGTGGTCAGGGAACAGCAGCTGCATGTAGGCATCTCCAGAAAGATGTTTCATCTGTCTTGTTTCAGACACCCACCTCCGTACAGGAAGCCTAAGCAACCATTTTTGGATCAGATCACTGAGCTTTTAGAAAGCTGTACTTCAGCAAGACGCATCTGCCCCTCTATAATCAGAAATAAACCTTGTGCTTCTCTGAAGATGTGAAAGGAGATTTATGTTTTGAAGCATCTCTGCCTTTTCATTTGATTCCACCCCCCTCCCCCAACATCATTCTCCGTCACCCACACATAACCTGTCCATCCTTACAGCATTATGATTGATGACAGACTGTGTGTGTGTGTGTGTGTCTGTGTAGTTTCAGGGTCTGTCCTCTGTCTGTTAACAAATGTGATGGGTGCATGAATTACTGGCAGTACAGCCTGGTGCTCCTAGTTATTTCAGGGACTCCGAGTTATTTTTTGCAGGATACACCATATTTTATATTACATGTCTGCAACACTGTTCCTTACCACTGCAGTATGTCATTAGCTTTTCTTACAAAGAATATCCTCTTCAAGGTGGTTTCACTGGGCCTGTCTTTCTCTGCAAGCACATTCCGTAAAGAGGCAAAGCACTTCTCAAATGTGTCATGTACTTGGCAACCCCTCTCCCAGGAGGTATGCCAATCTTAAGGATTGGACTCAGCGTGTGGAACAGTGCAGGGAGTTTCCCTCAGGAAGAAAAAAAGTCTGTTTTGTTCAGCCAGTGAGGTTTAACATTAATTCCAGCAAGAAATATAGTTCTATGGTTTAGCCCTAGCAGCAGCATGCCAGTTAAGTCCATATTAAAACATGGCTCATCTGTTCTTTGTCAGTAGTTCAGGGCCAGATGGCAAGGCCTTATGGTGACCTGCATCAAGGGAAACACTGCGCTTTGATCTTCAGTACTGGCTAGCCCAGGCTCCTGCAAAGCTCCTCACCCCCAAGCCTCTTTACCTACCGCTGAGCAAGCTAATCAGCTGTGCATTTGAATCCTCAGTCTGGTTTTGCTTGTCTTTATTCACTTTGCTGAAAGGCTCCTTAGACCTCCAAAAGGTGTCTTCTCTCATGCATCACATTGGAGACTGATCTGCTCCAGAAACATGCCTGAAGATGACCAATATGTGTTATATCCAAGCAAACAAAAATTTTAACATGCTATTCTAAGTCTTTTGATATTAACCATGTGTACAACGTAGGGGACACAGGGCTTGGTTGCAATTCTTGTCCCACCAAAAAAATCCCGAGTGCTTTTTCTACCAGTAATGACCTGCTACACATCCTATTTTCCTCCAGCATTTACTACATTGATTTAGACTGTGCAGAGGACACAGACAAGGATGAGACCCTAAGAGGTGCCGAGCTGACAGGAGACATAGAAGAGACTTTAAGGCACAGAGTTGGCTACACAGGGTAAGACAGGTAGACAGAACAGGCACTTGGCCTAACAACTGGTTGGGAGGATGGTGTTACACAAAAACAAGCACGGTTATTTAAAAGCAATTAAAACCTACAGATTAAAATGCCTTTGATATTTGCTGTATGTGCCTACAAGGACACACCCTTAAGAAGATAACTGTCAGCTGTGCTCTCCAGCAAAGGGGAAGTGATCTGTTACTTCTCTTGTAAGGTCTTCACCTTCACTGAAATTGGTGGATTTTTGCCTTTGCCAGTGCTGGAATCTCTAAAAAGTACAAACATCTTAAAAAGGGAGAGAAATATTTTCTCTGTGTCTGGTTAGTAGTAACAATATATGAGCAGTATTGTAGCTTTGGAATGTTGTGGGAGTTCCTTACTTTACATCAGCTTCACAAGCAAGGCATTTGTCTAGAGCCAAAGTAGCCTGGCATGCCAGCCTGACTTTCAAGAAGCCAATGTCCTTAGTATTAGTTGTGTCTCTCTTGGGATGTCCTTTTTTTCTTTTCTTATGAATAAGCTAAGCCTGTTAAATAATGTTTGTTCGTTATCGAACTTTCCATTCTGAGGAAAGGAGGGGCCTTCTTCCTCTTCAAGGACGGTTGTTCTACTACTGAGGGTTACTCATTTCCAGTACACTGGCAGGTACCATAGACAGCAGGGTTTAGCAACAGATTTTCTATATCTGAGTCAACAGGATGCACTATGGAAAGAATATAATGTTCTTTAGAAGGAATTAGTGTTCTCAATTTAGGACATACGCAATGTAAAAATTAGCAAAATAAAAAAGTGGTGATGTCTCACCATTTTCTTCACCTAGAAAATGTCTCCAAAAACACTTCAATCTTTTAAGAAAACATATGAAGCCTCTAACACGTTTCATTACGTTTCCTTTTTGCACTGGTAGTGAATTGTTTTGAAATTGTACCTCCTAACTTCTATAACCTTAATCATATTCTTTTTAATACAAAGCAGTAAATAACCTGAGATGTAGTTCCCTGCTGCACAAGTACATGGAACAGAAGACTACCATGACTGGGAATCGGTTTGAACGATCACTGCATAAACACCTTTCTGTGTGAAAAGCCTGTCTCTTCTGCAAAGACTTATGTCTCGGCCTGTTGCCATGCCACTTGCTTGTGAAGGTGTCTAGACATTCCACTCTTTACCATCTCCTTGCTCTCCAGCTCACTGCCGGCAGTAGCCCAGTCTGGCTGCTAGCTGCTCAGGCTCATGTCTGGGTAACAGCTAAACCAGTTGGCCCCACTTCCAGGCACAAGGATAGCTAAAATCAGCATTCCGCAGTCTGTGATCAGCTCCATGGAACACAAGAAGGTGATCCAAGAAAAAGCTGTGGAATAATATTTGTAACAATCATCCATGCAGCTACTCACCTATATGAGCAAAAATCAACAACAAAAAAGAAGTAGCGGAAATAGACAAACCTTCAGACTTTGGCCCTTTTTTTTGTGGTTGTAAATACAAATCTTTGTGACAGTGCTGTACAAACGATCTGTGATCCTTTGACTAAAAAATCTGAGGAACACTGGAAATACCACCTCTCAGTTTCTATGATTTTTTCTATGCAAAGGGTAACCAAACAGCATTTCACAAGGCACACGCGCATTGCAAATGTTAGCCTCTGCAGCAGCAATGAATGTGATAAACAAGCCAGGGTGGCTGTAGCCCCTTCCTTAGTGGCCCTGCTCATAAAGTACCTTGAAGAGGAGCACTGAGACTTTTCCCCTTTCACTGAGAAAGCCATTCCCTGCAGGTATTATCAGAGTGATCTCCTGATCCTCCTTACAACCCCTCCTTAAAATCCTTCTTTGCCACGCCACCCAGCCTTGCAGATAGCCACCAGCAGGCAGGGTGGGCCAGTGATACTGTTGCAAATTGCACTGACTAGTTTTGTCCCAGCACTTGATCACTATCTATCTCATCTCTCGGATTGCAATCAAACTGTAAAGGTCTGGGGCAGTAACTATCTCCTTCTTTTCTGTGTATCATTTAGCCCAACAGGGTCTATCTCATGATGAAGATATCAAGGAGCTCAAGAAAAAAAAAATTAAAAAAAAAATTGCAAAGTCTTAAAATAATAAAGAGTTAAACAAAGGAAGTAATAAGTACCCATATTTAGCATATTATGCATATTTTTAAACAGTAATGGAAAAGATACATGTAGTAATAATAATTGTTACTATTTTTGTCTTGTGTAGGTCTTTTAATCTATGAATCTCTGAGCACGCTAATTAAAGACTGCATATATCCAAGTACAAATAATTCCCATCTGGAAGGGATGGGATGCTGAGAGTGAAGCAATCTAATGCCAACAATATCCTCATCTGACATTACCACTGCAGATCTGGGGCTGAGCTTCCATTTTTAATTAGCAAGCAATCTTAGTATGACACAACTGGATTAAGTAGGTCCTCATCTACTGTTTGATACATGGGCCAGTTAGTCACCATCAGATTGGGGATGTTTGCTATGGGCATGTACCAGCAGATCTGTGACTTCTGAAGTGACTCAGTCATTGGCCAGAAACGCCTGCATGCCGGTCTGCTTAGTGTTAAGCAGTAAATCTGGGATCCAGCTTCAGAGCTGAAGGCTGCAAGTTCCTTCTCATTTTACCACCATCATGTGTGGTAAAATAATTCCCTCCTCCGATTTTTTACTGACAGCGTTAAGATTTCAGCTTTCCCTTTGTGGGATGGCAACCACCTCTCCCCTGCAGTAAACAGCAGAGCAGTCAGTGTCAGTACCGACCACACACTTTTTCCTTGGAGTCAGGCAGCCGCAGCCCAAGAAGACAGTCTTCTCAGTAGAAAGCAGCAAGCTTTTAACTTTCACCATACATTGTTTTACTAAAACTTCTGCAGGTGGTTAGATAACTTTTCACTTTGCTGTGTGCCCACAGGGAGGGATAAGGCAACCACTTCCCTCCCCTCCCAGTTTGACAGGAAAGTGAGTGGTTCCCATTTCTGTTTCAGAGGCCAGCTACCCATTTGCAAAACTCCCAGTGTCTAACTGCTCTTCCCTTTTCTAACAAACTCCCAGTAGTTCTTGGAGCAGCTCTGAGGCAGGTTTGGGTTTGTGCCACGGACCCATCACAAGGAGCGAGACAGCCAAATAGGTGAAAGGCGCCACGGTCACGTTGAGCTGTACCCGTCAATAGCTGTTCCAGTTGTAATTCCCTTTTTGTTCAGCCTGGAGCAAATGGTGTCTCAGAGCACCTTCAGGTGGGTGGAAAAGCTTCCAGAAGCAAAGTCTGGAGCACTGAACCTAGCTCCTTGCATGTCCTCCCCCATGCCCAGCTGTGCTGGCCCAGGGGCCTCTCTGCTCAGATGGCTCCAGGTGGAGAAGAGGGTCAAGGAGGAAAAGTGGCAGATGGCAGCTGAAGCTCGATCAAACAGGAGGCCTCATCTCCGTGTGACAAGCACTGACAGGAGCTGGATTGTTTTCCATCTGTGTTTTGGTTGTCTATGTTTAAAAAATGCCCCTCTGCAGAGGACTTTGAGGTTTTTGATTTTAAAAGTCCACAACTTTCTGCAGTGCTTTCCCCATCTCACCGTGCCTGTGGGTGTAAAGGGCCAGACCCAGACCTAAGCTAAAATATTGGTGAATATTTTCATATTATATGAATACATATACATGAAAGCTCAGGTGTCAGGGCCCCTTGGTACTGCTCTGTCAACCAGCCGCAATGCTTTAGCTGTGGGGAATTGCTTCAAGGGGTGATCCATCTCTCTTGCCATGTTTGCTGCATGAACGTGTCTGTGCAATAAAGCAAGACATCCTTTTCTGTGGCCCTCCTGTGCTGATGGAAAGCTGGCAAAGCTGTCTGTAGCCCTTCCCAGGTGCCCTTCTTGTGATGATGCCAACATGTTTTGCAAACACTGAATTGGCCAAGATAGGTGCTTTCATGTGCACTACAATTCACCCATATAAAGTGCTAGGAGTGGATGAGTAAAAGAGTGGCAAGCAGGCCTGTGGGAACTGGTATATACCAGTGCAGAGCTGTAATTTATGCAGCTCAGGATACAATAATGCTCTTGTGCAAATCTGGGGGTATTTAGCAGAGGTGCTTGGTACCTGCTGCCAGTTGTTACTGTTTCCTTTGTTTTCACTTCTCCTCCTTTGACAAAAAAAGAGATTGATTGGGCTGGAAGGCTGATGTCAAGTCCTTGGATAAAGCAACAAAGTATCAGGTTTTATCATTTGATATTGCAATCTCAGTATGGGGAAAAGCTAAAGATGAGAACAATGCATGACAGTAAAGCAGGATAAGAAGATGTGGCAGAGGTACCAAGCCTAGCTGTAAGACTTAGGTCTTTGCTACTTAAATTGATTAGGCAGTGCTGTTGAGATCCGTAAGCCTGTGTTTGCTACTCTACCAGAAATGCCAGTGCAGTAACTGTATTCTTGGCATAGGAGTGAAGTGCCCCAGCCACTCTGCAGTGAGATCCCTGAAGCAAAGGATACCTAACTATGAAGTTTGCCAGGTGGAGGGAACTATATTCTAAGCAAATCTGAGTCAAACTTCTCATAGAATCATAGAATCATAAAATGGTTTGGGTTGGAAGGGACCTGCAATAAGTTCTCCCCAGAGCCTTCTCTTCTCTAGGCTAAACAACTGCAACTCTCTCAGCCTGTCCTCATATGGGAGGTGCTCCAGCCCTCTAATCATCTTTGTGGTCCTCCTCTGGACTCACTCCAACAGGTCCATGTCCTTCCTGTGCTGAGGACTCCAGAGCTGAATGCAGTACTCCAGGTGGGGTCTCACAAGGGCCGAGTAGAGGGGGAGAATCACCTCCCTCGACCTGCTGGTCACATTTCTTTTGATGTAGCCCAGGATCTGCTTGGCTTTCTGGGCTGCAAGTGCACA
>NW_010142845.1:3040-3240 GCF_000699245.1 Pterocles gutturalis | reverse complement strand
ACTCGGACTGTTATCTCCGTTCCACGAGTTTCGGGACCCTCCCTTCTCCAGGATCATTAGCCGGGGCCAGGTGGTTGCTTCCTTCCTTCCCTGGTCAGCTCTCGGTCTGGGACGCTCGACTGTTATCTCCGGTCTGTGAGTGTGGTGTTTTGGGAACCTTGCCCCGGCCCCCCACCTTGCTCCGGGGGGTTTCAGGAACT
>NW_010142845.1:0-2950 GCF_000699245.1 Pterocles gutturalis | reverse complement strand
GGGGGCAGTATCACTGTGTATCACTCATTTGTATATTTGTATATAGTATTATTTTCAATATTATTGCAGTTTAGTTATTAAATTGTCCTTGTCTCAACCCACGAGTCCTTTTTTTCCCTTTACCCCAAAAACTGGCATACACATTTAGCAAAAGCCACTTGGCTAGTCAACACTAGAGGATCTGCCAATCAGAACCTTTACGTGCGTGCTACCCCTTTAACTCTCTCTCCCCTACCCTCGGGTGGGGGGCGGGAATTGTGTGAGTGGCTGTGCGGTTTTGGCCCCCCGCCAAGGGCTAACCCATCACAACTCTGAATAAGAGCTGAGATACTTTTGCTTTTAAATTCCAATAACCCTTGAGTGGACACTCCTACTAAGATTGGACTCACTTGCTTAAATATTTCAAGGCCAGTAACTGCCCCCTCCCACCAACTACATGCACCTGGGACTCAGCATCATCACACTTTGCCTTTCAAGGTATATTGCAGACATATCACTCAAGTCTAAAGGAAAGTTGTGCAAAAGTTATCTCAACCATGCAAGAGGGGGGACAAAACCCTGCTTGAAAGTTAACCTGTAGCTTCTAAAGCAACACATTATAAGTCAAGAGGTCGTTAAACTCTTCACTGAAGTTCCAGGAAATGTTTGCACTTAATCCTTGGGATCAATCTACAGAGTCAATGCCGGCCCTGAGCAACAGGCAGTTAAAACACAGGTTCTGGCACCCATCCGCCACAGGAAGCAACAGCCAATGTGCACCCAGCACAAGAGTTTATGAATCCCAAGGCATAAGCAGTGCCTGCCTTGCCCCAGTTCAAGCTCCAGTATTAAAAACGCCATGACCACCCAGCAGCAGCCTGGCAGACCGCTAGTGAAAACAGAGAGAGGAGGAACATGTCGGGATAGATTTTGTCAAGGCATTAGCAACCATCATGACCAGACTCCTGCTATAAACCCTTTCACAGCTTGTGCTCTGCCAACTCTTGCATCAAGAGTGATGGTTCATGCCAGTAGGTTCACGCTGTTTTTATATTTCATCTGTCCTTTACAACCTTATTTGTATATTGTCCACCAGAATGAAAACTGCTCAGACTGTACCTTCCTTTACAAGTGTAAGGTGCCCAATGTACCAAAAAGGGAAATAGTACACTCGCAGCACACAAGCCTTGAGCTCATCTGGCAGAATTTCCAGGTGCCTTTACACAGTATATAATGAGAAATATATTCTGAGGGTGTCCTGATGACAAAAACCCACATAGATCCTACTTTTTCTGCAGTACCAAGCAGCATAACCTCCAGCACAGTCCCAGTATGTGCATTTTTACTAGCAAGTCCTTCCATCCTGCTCAGAGCGGTAGTGGTGTACGTGCTTTTACCAGTACAGTCTAAAGCTACACTACTACTGAACTATTTTTCCTCCTTTGAAAAACAGGAAAAGCAGCTTCCTAATGCAGATACAGCCATAGATTTCCTCCCACTACACCTGCTTTAACGATGGTACAAAAGAATAACATCCAAGCTACATTTTTAACACTTCATCCATAATTGCCTTTCATTTCTATCTGTCCAGTTACAATAACACCCAGTCCATCAACTTCACACCACCAACTAGTCAAGCTCCTTCCTGTCAAGTCCATCTAGACAAGCATTACATACTTCTCCCTCCATCTGTTCACACCATTTTTCCAAATTATTTTTTTAATTTCATCACACTTCCCTTCTGTATTCCTGGCTACAATGCCCAGCTCTCTCGTGTCAGAAAGTCTCTTTGGGATTTCACTTTTCAAGCCCTTCAGAATCCATCCCACCTAGTTTACCATTAAATATTCTGCACTGCTTCTACACTCCCACCTGAAAGCTCATGCCACTCAGAGACCTTTTCAGACATCTTCCTTCTAAAGGAAAACACTCCCTGTAACCTTCCCCTGCCCTTTTCCCAGGGCTTCAGTTGTCGGTGTGGATCCAAGGCTCATGCTGAGTACAATGCAGCTGCACGACCTTGGCTCTGACTTCTGAGGAAGCTGCTACGTTCTAAAAAAGCTGCAGAGTAGAGCCACACCAAGATAAGAAAGGTAGAGCTCCAGAGAGGTAGCATTTTTGAGACAAGGGCCATTAGTAGCACAAGCACTCAGGAGGAAAAACACAAACATAAAAAGGTATAAAATCCTGAAGGAAAAAAAAAATATCAGGGAGCCAGAATATAGCAACTCAGCAACTTTGAGCAGCAGAAGCTGACCCTTCCCCTCCGAAAGGATGTCTGTGTGGCTGCCTGGTTGTTAGCAGAGTGGTGAGCAGATGAATGGCTGGCCTAGCAGCTCATTAAAGCCTCACTGTTCCTTTTGTGCACGCTAGCCAGTAACTGTTTAACATTTTTATGCCATATATACCTCGCCTGCAGAGTCTCTCTGCACACAGCAAAAAGTGCCCCGAGTGACACAGACAGAGGATTATGCTATTATTATTGGAAAACCAAACTGACGCCTTTTTTCCCCCCTGTGAAATTCCTCTTAGAAATGTTTGTCACACTTCCTACGAGAGCTCAAACAGCTGGTGAACTGCAGTCACCACACATTGCAATGATCCAAATTATCTTATTGCTTTGCATATTCCACCCACCTGCTCAGCCCAAATTGGCTCTCATCATATATTCGAGTTACACTCTCTGCTTAAAAGCAAACTTTCTTACAGTGGCATACACAACAGGGCTTTGACTGAGGCTGAATGCTTGCCTATGTAACAAGCTCTAGCATAGCACACATAATAGGTTCCCGCTCCTTTACTACTGTTTGCTGTTCCCCTCTGTTTGCCAACACACATGCTCGCAGGACCGCGAGGGAAACCAGATAATTACAATAATCAATGATTAAAAAATATGCCCTGGTCATTCTTTTTCTAGAAAGTTATCTTGAACCCACCCCACTTCAGCAGCCCGCTGGGACGGTGGCCCACG
>NW_010142844.1:0-2529 GCF_000699245.1 Pterocles gutturalis | reverse complement strand
TTCTATGATTCTATGATTCTGTGCTTCCCTCTGCACATCTGCCTCTGTTGCACTCACTAATCTAGATGGAGTCAGTGATTTTTCTAGAAGCTCCTCTAACAAAAGCAATACTGGCCTGAAACTTTGGACAGTTTTTGGAACAGTGGAAGTTGAGTGAAGTCAATAATTAGCCATATATTATTTTTTCCTAACTAAAGATAAAAGTAATAATAATTTATTCTGGTACTATATCACAAACTTCTCTAAAGCAGAGAAAATTCTAGAACAAGATGAAACAGTAGAAAGAAAAACAAGGTTTCCTTCTCCCAGAGGTACCCATCCTGATATGCAGAAGCCACTTTCCCCATGAAACAGGTGTAAACTTTCAAGTTATCATATGCATGCCAGGCCATTTTATGTAAGCAACATGCATATTTTCAATTTTTTTTCCCTGTTCCACAGCAGGTGTGATGAGTACAAAGTATGAGAAGCTATGAAATCAGGCCACATTAATATTTCAAGTAAAATTTGACATTTGAATCAACTATAGTAAATGATTGAGTCTTAACGTGGTGAAGGTACATAAGTATCACGTAAACACAATTTCCAAAATTTTCACTTGGCAAAGGAAAGCTTTCTGTTTCATGTCACATCAATTTCAAACTTTTTCAATAATAAAATCAAATATGCATCAATGTGCATGTTTAGATAATACAGATGCATAGAAAATGTGCTAGTATTTTAAGAAAGAAATTAAACTAATTATTTTACTGATAATTTTCTTTGCAAAATGTTGCCTCTGCAGTAAAACTTTTCAGATGTTCTTGACCAAAACCTCTCTGCAGTGTTTCTTGCCAAAACAGTTTCAGGCTAGTATTAATGGAAGCCATTGGTGGTACTGTTACAACATCACAAAAGGTAACTAAAATCCAGAGGGACTGCTGTGCTATGGCAGAATGACGCCACTGCCAGTCAGAGGAGATGACTTCAGAGTAGTCACTGGCCATGAGAGTCTTTGGGGATGGCACCATGACGACACTAGCACATTGCAGTTCTAGTAAAGCCATAATACTCTAAAAATTTAATTTGATTGTTTGGCATTTAAATAAATTACTCACACAGGACCAGCTGGAAACTAATCAAGCATTGACTCAGCAGCACTTACTCACCAGTGCCATAGCATGATAAATAGCGACTTTCAAAGGAGGTGAGGTATAAGAAGGGAAAGGTAACAAGCAAATTATTTTGTATGCAACTGCTGTGAGACCTCCCTAACAAACAAATTCTGCATCCATCATTATTACAATTAGGCACAACCCCAAAATGTGTTTCTTTTGCTGGTATTTAAAATCTGAGCTTATTTCTAGAACACAAGCACTGTTTCTAAAATGTTACAATACAAACAATGTCTCCCAGAACTCTGAGACATAAGATATTAAGATGTGGATGCAAATTTTGCAATTCAAGTCTACTCCTACTAATCTTAAATAAATCTTCAATCAAAATGTCCTGAAACCACAATTTCCAAGTACCTGTTTTATGGGGGGCAGGGAAGAAAGAGAGAAAGAGAGAAAGAGAGAAAGAGAGAAAGAGAGAGAGAGAGAGAAAGAGAGAAAGAGAGAAAGAGAGAAAAAGAGAGAGAAAGAGAGAAAGAGAGAAAGAGAGAAAGAGAGAAAGAGAGAAAGAGAGAAAGAGAGAGAAAGAGAGAAAGAGAAAGAGAGAGAAAGAGGAGGTAACTCAATGAAGTAGCAACCATATTTACCTGCTATAATGCTATGAACTAATACAAAGCTCTTCAAGCCAGGATTTAACTTGTTCTTACCTACACAAGGCACAAATTAAGAAAATTTAGAAAATTAAGAAATGAAATTAAGAAAAACACTACGTCACCAAGGTGTTCTTTAAGTGCTTGACAGGATTACGTAAACACAAAAAGTGGGCAGAGGACAAACCTCCTGATCTCTGTCTGGTTGCTACTTCAGACGACAAAACTATTATACAAGATCCTATAGCAGGTACGGGCACCGTTCTCTTTTGTTATTTCACCTTTCTCAGTATGCTTCATGTCCTTGTTTGAGATGAACTGCCAAGAGTGATAGACTAGATAAATAGGATTTTGGTGTGATGTATTATCCAGGAATGTATGATAAATCATATTGCTGGCACCTTCCAAACTCATTTTCTCAAAAGGCATATCCCGTTTCCCTCCTAAAAGCTCATTTGGTAATTATTTGAAATTTGTTTTTCCCAGACTTTGTCATTGCTTTATTTTTGTGTTAGACTATACAGGCTTGATTCTTGCCTCCTTTAAAACAGAGAAATGCAAAAGCTATAATGTTCTGTGCTTAGAAGTGCGCATACTCATAAATTTACAGCAATGACTTTACAGCTCTAGTTTCATGAAAAATGTGGGACAAAAATGATGGCTTTATTAGATGAGAGAAGAAACCCCACAGTTTTAGACATAAAAAAGACAACCTCAGAATCATAAGGACTATTCCTACAATACAAGGAACAATTTTCATATATATATATATATATATATATATA
>NW_010142843.1:0-18969 GCF_000699245.1 Pterocles gutturalis | reverse complement strand
CGGGTGCCGCCTCCGGGCTGGGCCCTGCCCTGTCTGAGGGCAGGAAGCGGCCCGGCCAGGTCGCTGCAGGCCCGGGCTCTTGGTGCCTGGGTTCCGGTAGCGGCGCAGAGGGTAGGCAGCAGGGTGAAGTTGGAGAGAGGACACAGGAGAGGAGCTAAGTAAGCTTTGTACTTCTGACCCTCCTCTTATTTGCTGCAGAGTCTCCCAGGAAAGTAGAAGAATGTTCTTAGGTGCAAAACCTGGTTTTATTTCTCCTCCTGTAAGTGATGTTTCAGGTTTGTCCTTTAGAAAGCCAGTGAACTGTGCTTTGCTCGGAAAAGACATGTTTGTAAGCAGTCTGAGGATCCTAGTTGCACTGTTGGTTTGTATTTCTGTACCGCTTGTATTTTAACAAATTTTTACTCTTTGCCAACTTGTATTCTTACCTCTTTGTGCTTGATCTGGATGAAAAGGCGTTAAGTTAGTAGTAAGCAGGAGCCACATGGTGGAGAGTGTAAGCATGTTGGTTTGGTAGTGCCTGAGGAGAAAATTGTATTGTTTTTCATAGCTTCTAGTGTATCATGGTTTGTATTTTGGTAACCCTGGAACAATCTTTAAGATCTTCTAATTTGTGCATTTTCTGAAATACCAGTAAAGTTAATACAGAGTTCAGTCCCTCGCTGACGTGGTAAGCAGATCAATCCAGAATATGACTTTGTGGATCAATTTTTTTAACATTGCCCAGCAATGTCTGGCATTGACCTTTCTTAGTAGTGTTTCGTTCCATATGCTTGGAAAGAGTAGTGATGGAGTAAATTAGATCATTATGTGATACTGGTGTTTTATTTTTATATTCTCTGATGGTATTTTCTAATGATATTTCTTTTGATTGGTGTCTTTTACTAAAACCTTGACTAAAGATCCTGTCAAAAGTAATCTGAATCATAGTGAGTTTTTTTGGTTCATGTGTTACGTAACACAGGAAAAGAAAATACAGGGAGCTTGAGCCCAGCTGTTTACATCTAGAATCTGGTTTTGATTGTAGTTTGCAATGAATATGTTGTTGAAAAAGTAGAAGACCATGTTTCATTTTGGGGAGAGCTGAGTTAGTTAAAAAGTTCAAAACCATCAAAGTGACAAAAGAATTACAATGATAAATTTTACTGCTTGCCATTCTAAACTTCTGTAGTAACTTTTTTCTTAATGAGATTTATCTTGTTGCTTTGCAGAAGTAATGCCTTACCTGGTTTGAAGATCTAAGAGAGCTTTCTGTTTGCATAAGGCATAAAAGAAAATGGAAGAAGATGAGACTTCACAAGGTGAAACGGAGAGGGCAGAAGTTGAAACATATGCTACTCCTGACATCAGTCGGCGGATATCAGTTAGTGAGTTCCTTTGCCACTGCTGTTACGACATTCTGGTCAATCCCACCACCCTGAACTGCGGGCATAGTTTTTGTAGACATTGCCTCGCCTTGTGGTGGGTATCGTCCAAGAAGAATGAATGCCCCGAATGCAGAGAAAAATGGGAAGGATTCCCCAAGGTCAACATCCTCCTCAGGTAAGTGTACTATGCAATTTTTGGATTTCTAAAGCCACCAAAATTAGTTGGCTGGTTTCTTGTGTTTGATGCAGATTTTCGTAGTTCATTGTTAATCTGAACTGTTGCAAAGATGTTTAAAGCCTGAAGTCTTTCGTAGTCTGCACTTGTTCTGAACTGTTCAAGCACATTTTTCTGCATGGAACTATGGAGTGGGTTGGTTGGCTTTGTTTGAGGTTGGGGGGGGGAGGGTTCCCTTTTTGAATTTTTTGGGGAATGGAGAGAAGGCATCCCTTTTTAGTATTGAGACACTTGCATCTTTTAATACAGTTGGTTGTTTCCTAATAATTCCAGGTTGAAGTTAGAATGATCTTTGATAAGTATGTAATTATTTCTGTAATAGGAATTATCTATAGGAAAAAAATGTCATCTTACTGCAGAACAAAGCTGGAATACCAATTTGCTGTCTTAAACTACCCACAAGTTCTTCTGTTAATAATACTTTATCTTAGGTTCATAATATTTTAGTAAATAGATTGATGCTAGGCTTTTATGTTGTCTTTTGCTTAGCATTTTTGAATAATTAAGAATTGCCAGTAGCACACAGAATTCTAGTTTTATATAAGAAATAAGGATTTTTTTTTTAATACAATATTTTAACTTCCTCTATCTTTACAAGCGAAGGAAGATATTGTTTGGAAGTAACTGATTTAAGTTCAACTTTACAGAGTATTAATAACTAATGTTTTCTTGCTTTCAAAGATGACAGTCTTTAGTAAAGGTTGGAAAACAAAAATCCAAAAATTAGTCACTTTTCTGAATGTTAAGCCTCAATGGTTATAGTACAATGACAAATATTTTTCCCATTAGGGATGTTATTGAAAAGCTATTTTCTGATGCCATTGAACAAAGAAAAGAAGATATTCAGCAAAGCAGTGATGTAGCTCGCAGCTTAGCAACCTTCCAAAAATATGAGAACGACCAGATCCCTACAGTTCCGAACACAGGAAGAATTAATCCTCGAGGAGGAGGGTTTTTCTCAGGCGTTCTGACAGCTTTAACTGGTGTAGCAGTAAGTTCTATCTGGTTGATTTTCCATATTTACTTCATTAAGCATGCAATCAAATATACTTAAATTATGACAGATGCACTTAAAAAAAAGATCATCAGCACAGGAGAGACTTCAGCTGAGTGGAGTAAATAAGGTGGCATTCAGGAACTACAATTGCAATATATAGGAAACAGAAGTTAGACAAATTGGGTAAAACCTCAAGATACTTTCTAATAATCTGAATATTCTAGGGTCCATAAAATGGAAGATTCTACATGTCAAGCAAGCACCGTAATGCATGTTTGTATCATTAATATATTTGCTTTGCAGGTAAGGGTTCTCTTTTTTTCTTTTTCTTTTCTTTTTTTTTTTTTCTAAATCACTTATAGGTAGTTCTACTTGGATATCACTGGAGTAGCAGAGAATTTGAAGAAGATCATCTTGTCCACAAGCCTGTTGCTAAATGGACTGCTGAGGAAGTGGTACTTTGGCTAGAGCAACTGGGCCCATGGACTTCACATTATAAAGAAATATTTTTACTGGAGAAAGTGAATGGAAGGTGAGAGGCCTAATTGTCAAGAACAGCTATAATTTGATTGGACTACTGGATAGCTTCCATTAGGCACCGGATATTGTGAAATGACCATACTTCATTCCATAGATTGTGGGAATATTCTGTTTATGTTTCAGAATAAAATTCAGGGGAAGTTTTAACACTTGTAGTTGAAAACTTTAGTAGTAGATACTGAGTAAGCTAACTGAAAATTTTCTAAGAACTTTTAAAAATGCTGACAGTGCAAACTGAAATGATACTGAAAGTAAAATTCTACTAATGTTATTATCCGCCCCTCCCACCTTTTCTTTCTTGGGAAAATATGCATGCGCTTATATGCATTGTTGCATTCCACCCAAGAACTTGAGGTTTGATTTCAGGAGACCAGACTAGATCTGTGAAGTACTGAAGAACTGTGCTCAGTAATAGCCCACAAGCTGATAAATTTGCATACTGAAAGCAGGCAAGAGAAAATTTGAAAAGAAGGATATTTAAAACCCAGGCTCTGAGATGCAGTTGGTTCAGAACACTTGATATGGAATGTAATCCAAAAGGTGATACCTTCTGTCAGTAGCTTATTGTTTCCATATGTAATTGCTAATTTGTTAGTCATATCATTTTGGCAAAGAGGCACTGTTTACCTTCTGAATTCTGCTTTTATAGGCTCCTTCTAACACTGACAGAGGAGGATTTCAAAAAAGACCCTTACAGTATAGAGAACAGTAACCATAGAAAAGCTATTATGGCAGAACTGGAATATGTGAAAACTTTAGGTGTTAAACCACCACAGAACCTTTGGGAATATAAGGTAAATTTTATATAAATTCTGTCATGTATATTAAGTGTTTTTAAAATAATGACTTTAAAAGAAAATTATCTTAAAACCAGGAGTGTTGCAGTAGTAGAATTACCGTTGTAAAAACTGCTCAGTTTAATAAACTATTATATTTGAAAAATGATCCTTTGAAAAATGATTATCAGAAAAGTCTAAAAACTGGCATATTCTTTTAATTTTATTTTTTCATTGTTTGAAACTTGGTAATTTGATACCTTTCAGGCAGTAAATCCAGGAAAATCACTCTTTCTTCTGTATGCGCTGAAGAGTTCTCCAAGACTAAGTATGTTATATCTATATTTGTTTGATTACGCAGAAGCTTTCCTACCTTTCATCCACACAATTTGCCCTACGCAAGAAGACAAGTATGAAGATACTGTCACAAAACTGCTAGTAGGTGTTCAAAACATTAAATATGCTACTTGCTTTAGTTATAGGCATTTTAAGACTAGCAGTATAAAAAGATGTGATGTAATTATTCACCATTTCATCTCTTCACAATACAACTTAATCCTACAAAGTAAGTGGTTTCTTGATTTTATTGTATGTGATCACCAGTGTTGTGAACGTCACCTTTAATATGATTGATTTAAGACTTTTAAGACTTTAACTCTCTGTAACTGATTTCTTTGAAGTTCACATGACCGTAGAAAGGCTGTTCACTCAAAATACCTGTAGTTTGACAAATGGCATTGTAAGGCCTTGCTGTCTGTGATGTTTTATTCTAATCTAAAGGAAATTACTGGGTTATAATTTTATCTATCAGGAAGTATAGTAAAGATAAATTACTACTTTCAATGTATGAAAAGATAATTTTTCAAGAAAAGAGTGGTGGAAATAAGTGTTAATACTGGCCGTTGTCGGTTTAATAGGAAATTGATAACAGTCTTTTTATCCTAATTTACAGGACCTTAAAGATCCTTCTTGGAAACAGTGGAGAGAATTAATTGTAAAGTATATATTTTTGCCATACCAGTTGATAGCTGAATTTGCTTGGGATTGGCTGGATGTGCACTACTGGACATCAAGATTTATAATTGTAAATGCCATGTTGCTCTCTGTTCTGGAGTTATTCTCCTTTTGGAGGCTCTGGTCACGAAGAGAATTGAAGTAAGTTTTACTGAGCTTGTTGAAGAGGGTGGGAAGTACATGGCTTCTAGAAAGTAACAGTCTTATGATTTCACAGTTGTTCACTGAAATGACTGTGTAACCACAACTGAGGTTAATAAAAACATGTGAATATGAATCCACACATATACTAGTACTCACTCTTGAGTATCTTTATTTCTGTGAGTACTTGAAAGGGTTTCTTACAGCTGGTTTTACTGATCAGATGCAGCAAATGCAGTAGCGGTAATAAGCATGCTGTTAACCATTGGGTAAATATTAACTCTTACCTTGAGAATTGCTTTTTACGGTAAGTGGTGTTAGCTGAGAACTAAATACACAATAATTTTGTCATGATATGCTTACAGCATAGGTTAGTAAAGGATGAGTCCTCAGGACCATAAACTAGTTACACTGATATAATTTCTGATAGGTGATAAAAATTGCTGTTTTCAGTTACTGCTTTGGCCTTAATTCAAGCGTATGCATATTACTTCATAATTGCTGTGGTCTTTTATTTATAGTTTTTAGAAATTCTTGTTTTGGTGTATACTGGGTTTTCACTTTCTCTGCCAATAGCTAGGGGGCAGAATGTGTTCAAAAGAGAACAGAGTAGGTGGAAATAATCTATGACAAATCTAGAATTTGACGACTTTAACTTGCTGTGCTTTGTGGTCTGAATAAATTGACTTGATGCTTCCTCATGATTAAAATACAGTATTACTGTATTTTAATAAAGTTTTTGTGGAGTGCAAAATGATGTTTTACAGGTAGCTAAGTGCTAAATAATTTGAGGCTGCAGCACGTATTAGCTTGTCTTAGAATAGACTGAAAACAAAACGGAAAGTTCCTCTAAGTGTTTCCTTTTCCTTTTTCACAGGACTATTCCTCACAGAATGTGGAGACATTTCTGGAAAGTCTCAACCCAGGGTCTTTTTGTTGCCATTTTTTGGCCTTTTATTCCTCAGTTTGTCTGCAATTGTTTGTTTTACTGGGCCTTGTACTTTAACCCAATTATAAACATTGATCTTGTTGTTAAAGAAGTAAGGCGCCTGGAGACACAACTGCAGTGAGTGGCATTGGAACTTTTGAACTGCTTAGCTTCTAAAAATGGACATTTGAAATAAGCTTTGCTTTTCTTCTTTATATATGTGTCAGTGAAAGTGGTGGAGTATGTTAACTTAAACATACAAAAAGCCTTAAGGTAAGTTACTCTTAAACCAGCTGATTCCAGTTCTGAGGATGGGGGCTATATTATTAAAAAGGAATTTTCTATTAAAAAAAATGTTCCTGATTTAGCCAGGTAAAACTCAACAATCAGGTCACTGTTTTTTTTATCAAATCAAACTTCTGTAGTCTGTCTTGAGCATTCTGGTTATTTTCAAGCCTTAAAATCAGAGTCTTCTGAACAGCTGCAGTTGATTTATTTATTTTTTTTTTTAATTTTGTTTTTTTTTAACTTAGCATTTCATACCAGGAATGTGTTCCGTAAGTTAAGTTTGCCAAAGGAAAGCTCTTCCTGGATAGGCTTGATACTCAAAGTACTTTAGTGTTTTCAGTCTGCTTTACATGTAAAGCTGTGACTGTCAAATACAGTCTCACAGTAGAGTTTGCTCTAAAATGCTGTTGAAGGCAAAGACTGCTTGAGGTTTCTTGTCTTTTGGAAAATGTGGCTATTGTCATGCAAATTTTTTTTTATTCAGATCGGTTAGACTTCATCAAGAGCCTCTTTAATGCTCTCAAAGTCTGTTGCTAATTCTTAAGTTCAGGGTTATCTCTTAAAAAGGATTATTTTGCAAAAGTGACCTGACACTGTAAGTACATCTTACTGCAATATAATGTGTGTATGTAGATCTATGAGCGAATATTGACTGGAAAGTTACTTTGTATAAACAGGATTGCCATTTGTTAATGTATGGTTTTTGACTGAAGCAAAGTTAGATTTTTCAAGAGCTTTGTCCCCTTGCACTCTACATTAGTTTGGGTTTTTTTATTTGTATCTTTAATATGAACTTTAAATTTGCCTATGAATATTTTTGAAGATTAAAGATCTCTTTTGAAATCTTCATCCTTCCTAAAGAAGTGGTGGGGTTTTTTTTCAATATTGAAATACTTGTCATTAGCTTTGACAAAGCAAAGTTGCTCAGTAGCCCTGCATCGTAACATAAGTTGAGGTGGGTGAAAGTAGACATAAAACACTTCTGTTTCTTAAACTGTTAAAATTAGCAGTTATGAAAAAGTGTATTATTCAGCAATTAGTGTTACTGATTTCTCTTGCAAAAAAGGTTTCAAAAAGCTATGAAGTGACCCTAGCTAAAACCATCTTTACGTCCTTATGAGGTACATACACTTCTGAACTTTGCAAACACATGCTGTCCAAGATCACACACTTATGGGAATGGCAGTTGGTCCCAGTGGCTGTGACTTTTTTTCATGTATCTGTTTTGGTGATGGTTTGCATTTGTATTTTTAAATCTGAACTTCTCCCTGTGCTCACAGGAAACTCAAGGTGGAAGCCTTAAGCCATATCAAGTGAACAACTTAGAAAGCTGTATGTAAAAAGTAACTACTAGAAAAAAAGAATTACATTAGGCATTTTTTTAATACAGGTACTACTTAATGTGAATGAGATGCAAAAGTTAAATTAGGCTTCAAATAACTGTTTAATACAGATGAGAGGGCTCTTTATGCGCACACTGTCATTTCATGCATTTCTTCTGGTCAGTTCAAAGTTAACCAATGTTAAGGTACATGTTAGTGGAAAAGTTTGATTTGTATCTTATAGCCAGTGGAGCAGGGATGAAAAGTTTACAGTGAATGATGTTATGAATCTGAATATAAACAAACAATGTTAAATCAGTTGCTCCTTAAGCTCCTATTTAGTCAATAAATGCTTACATAGAATGAATGAACTTGCTCTTAGTCTGTGCACTGTAGAAGGTAAATAAGAAGATAAGTGTTTATTTTGGCCATTCTGGGGTGCAGAGGCTGAGATGGCAGGAAGGAGGATCAAGAAAGTGGAAAATAATT
This sequence comes from Pterocles gutturalis, assembly GCF_000699245.1. Classification (NCBI taxonomy): domain Eukaryota; kingdom Metazoa; phylum Chordata; class Aves; order Pterocliformes; family Pteroclidae; genus Pterocles; species Pterocles gutturalis. The sequence goes on along the minus strand of NW_010142843.1, from coordinate 10,875 downwards.
TGTTGTCACTACTGTGACAAAAAAAACCCCAAGTCATTTTACATTTAAATACATCCAGAGTTTTCATAAAGACTGATGTTGTATGTCTAATACCTACACAAAGGCTGAATCTCACCACACATAAAGTCTGGCCACAAAAGGTATTTTGTATTATAGGGAGCTTTAGAAAAACATCTGGCAGCTTCACGGTCACATTCACATGCCATTTTTTGACATTTGTCTTCTAGTGATTCTGAAAGAAAACACAGTAAGTTTGATGTTAGTCTAAAGTAATTAAAATACCAAATGGAATACCAAGAATTGCTACCTCATATTCTATATTTGCCATATAAATGGCTCTTGTTTTTCAAGGGCAATGGGAGCTGTACTGAGCTTTAGTAAGATGTACTGCTCTTTCATGTTCTTTAGACAGAGCTCCATGCAGGATATTGTAGCAACAGAGAATATACAAGCGTGGTTTGGTTTAGTGATGATCAGTGGAACTATCTTGGCAGGTGAAAATACAGTAATTGGATACAGGCTTAAATACTGTTCCTCTTCATGTTCTTTAATAAGGAACTCTGATAACTTTTTCCTCTTTAGAAAGTGATATGTAACCCTCCCTGCCCGCCCTGTTGCTCTAGGGAAATTTGAGTTTGGGAAGATATTTTCCATTTTGCATATGCTTTAATCTACTTGAGGATGTAGCATTAAAATTATACATGTGAAATAAGGGATGCAAAGACATTCCATGTTCAGCCTAAATCACCCACCTTTTTTTATCAAGGCATTCAGTAAGAAGTTAGGTAAAGTGTGTGTAAGTACAATAAAATCCATGTCTGGCCATATTTGTTTTATAATGGCAGTGTTGTAACTTAACAGATTTCTTGGCATGAACGTTTCTTCTTGGCATGAACGTTTTCTATAGCAATATGTTTTGGTTTTATTGTGCCAACCAAGAAATGTGTGGTTTTTTTCTCCCTGCAACTGCCTGTAAACTGATGACTCCTTGATTCTATTTTGTCTGAGTATTTAACATTTTGGAAGCTTAGCTGAATCTCTGCTTGAGATTTGAGTGAACTCAAATTCTGATATGAAATGGAAGTGTTCTTAATGTATATGTGTTGACATATATATTTTGTTTCAGTTTTGTTTCTTGATGACATGCCTACTGTCTTGTCCAGTTTTTAAAAATATTGTCAGCTTCTGGACTGGAACAGGAGCAGAACCTTTACAGCCAAATATATAGGTGGACTGTAACTTGACAGTTAATGATATAGTTCGAGAGAGGAGACAGTACTTCTGGAGCAGAGGAGGAAATGAGCAAGTAGAGATTCTGCATGAAGTTGAATGAAAAGGAGGAGAGGAGTGTCAAAAACTTTTATTTCAGGTCAGGCAAATTCTAAATTGAGTTATGAAATGAGAGGTTTTTGTGTTTCCTTTGAATTGACTACTGTTTTGCCTTTAAACTATGGTAGTCAGAAACTCGGACTCATAAATTTTTTGTAAGGGTCTGCATTTTTGTGGTGCAAATAATAATCAATTCTCAAGCTGATTTGCATTCTAGGTAGTAGAATAAAATTACATGCAAAGTAATTGACCGAGGACCTGATTTAAAAAATAAAACCCCAAACAACACACAAAACAAGAAAACCCAACACACACACCCCCTCCAAAACAAACAGAAAAAAACCCAAAACATAACAACAACAAGAAAAAGCCCTGCAAATTTTGGGGGCTTGTGAGAAGTTATAGTTTCAAGAAGTCTTTGAAGCGTCTTGGAAAATATTTGCTAAAACTTTGGGAGTTGTGAACAAATAATGTAAAAGAAATGCTGCTTTTTCCTGTTAACCATTTTTTGTTTGCTTTTTGAGATCTCTTTGTCCTTTTATACTACAGCATGACAAGTATATTACGTTCATATTTCGGAGCAATTGAACAAAATTCATCAGGATGCGGTCAGCCATATGTTGCAACTTGCATGCTAATTATGTAAATATCTTAAAATTAAGGTTTTATGGCTTGTGGACATGTTACATCCATAAATAAACATCAAATATTTTGCTACCTGTGATTGAAATTGTAAATTAAAATTGTGAATTCATTCATAGATTGCAGCCACTAGCAGTGGGCTGTGCAACCAGTCAGTGGTAAGTATGTCAAATACTTGTCCATCATAAACTTATCAATTGTGTGAAATATTTTCTGCTAAGTATAAAAAGGATCCTTTTTAAACAGTTGTAATTTTCTCATGTTCTGTTTGCAGTTGCTCTCCAGTTGGAAACCTGCAGGGAGTAGCATAACATGGGTTTCCCAGCATATGTAAATACTGTGTAAAAAGAGGGGGGTTGGGGTAGTGTTCTCTGAAAGGTTAATAGAAGCTTGTAGATCAGAATTTTGTTTGCTTATGTATAGCAGTAGCTGGGGATTAAGAAGAAGAAACTGCGTTCAGTTGGTTGGCTGAGCTGTGCTTTCTGGAGGGACAGCTTACCCTGACAAAAAATCACAAAAGGAAGGATGGTAAAATAAGAATTTTACAGTTAATTAAGAAATTGTCTTTCTATTAAGTCAATGAGACAATCAGTAGAAGTAAAAAAACAAAACAAACCCCAAAACAAACCAAAACACCAAACAAACCAAAACCAAACCAAAACAGACAAAAAAACCAACCCACAAAAAACCCCTCCAAAACAAACAAACAAACAACCTAACTAGAACTGTTCACTCACCACACACAGGATCATTGTCTTCACATTCCCAGTGGTAACTTTCTACCTTTGGGTGACAACCTGCTTGTTCTGCCTTACCATAGCAGCAGTCATGGTTAAAGCAGCACCTGAGAGTAACAGAAGTGGGCTTGCCTTAATTCATACTGTGGTGATTTATGGTCATATAATCTAGATGGTTTTTATCAGCATGTTTCTACAGGCTGTGAAATAATAGAACAGTCCGCACATGTGAATGTACAGTTACCTGCTCAGGAATCAAAACAGCGTAATTGTTTAATAGATGACCTGGAAAAACTTACTACTCTTTCATGTAATTGATGAGGAAAATGTCAGGTACACATTGATCTAGCTGAACTTCCTCATAGATGAAAATACAAGGAATCTTTAAAGCACTATCAATTTTAAACACAATAAACTTGTATTGTGGGTATGCCTCTCTCCTAGCCCCTTCCAAGAAGATTAAATGCCAGAATAGTCTGTCAGATAATGAATGATGTATTTTTCTGACAGTTATTGATGCTATTGTAACAGTTACTAACAAGGAAGGGACAAGAAGATTTGTTAGGCCATAGCACACTATCATAAATGTCATCTTATAGCAAAATCCTTAGATGGTGGCGGAAAAGCTGAGAGCAGGTGAAATGTTCAGTGATGAATAGGCATGGGTACTGTTTAATGCCATGATTAACTAAACCTGTTTGTTCAGTATTGGGAGAAAATCTGGAAAATTGCCCAAAAAGATGATTTCAAAATTGTTTTTGTTATAATTGGGACAATGAATTAATAGACTTTCTATCACATTGTGGAACCAAGCAGTACAGGTGAGCATTAATGGTATATTTTAATGCTTAAAAAAAGAATTACTCTTCTGGTGTAGAGTCATTGCAAGCCCAGAATAGCAAGCAGGGGAGATAACAAGGACCTGAAATTAGATAAATTTATTTTTGACTCAGTGGAAGAAAAGGGTGTATCCATGAGCTCTTTGCATTCAGTCATTCAGTTTCCTCCTGGTAGCCTAAAACCATCATACTACAGTAGGTGCAGGATGCTTAGATGGTGTTTAGATTGCCTGAGGAATTTGTGTCTGCAATAGAAAAAGTTAATGCTGGGAGCTCTTCACTTGCAGTTCCTGTTTTTTCCCATGTTTATTATAAAATTACGTGGTAATTCCACACGAATCACCATTAAAGATGCTGTGGTACATAACAGTTGAACAGCACATGCCCATGAAGTAGCTCAATATATCCATTTCATGCATAGAAATTTGAAAAAAAAAAATTCTAGGGAGTCTTTGTAGCAGTACTAAGGTAAATAAACCAGGAAACACAGGTACTTTTGCATTGTGCAGTTTATCTTCATGTGTTCACATTTTTAGAATTACTTTAGTCCTCTTTTAAGCATTTTAAATAAAAATAGAGGCTTAAGGATTTTATATTATGAAAGCCATATATGATTGTTTCAATTTGAAAGTTTATAAATGGCAGGCAAAAATCTAAATTGCAATAACTGTTCTTTGAATAATTCCATTACAGATGTTCTTACTTCAGAATAAGTATTTATTTTCACTTAACTTGTTTTCAGGCATAATTCTGAATGTAAACCGCCCACAATGTAGCTCAAAGCTTTAAGAAATCAAACTTGCAAAGAATGTTTGTCTCTACATTCAGCTGGTGCAATTCTTGATTCTGTTCAAATGCAGTAGAGTAAGTACACTCACTTCTGGCTTGTTCTTAACATTCTGTAGCTATTAAAACCCAAACCACAAATAGCTAACTATGTTTTGTGAAGAAGCAGCTTCTTACTACTGTGGGACTTTAACAAAGGAAAGAAATGGCCTACAATGAAAGACTGGCAAACTGCAGAGTCTCCATCATTATCTTTAGGTATACAGATGACCATAAGTAATACTAGTCCCTTCTTTTTGTATGTGTTCCCAGTCATTAAAGTGGCGACTACAGTCTACGAAATTGTCTTTAAATTACATGTTACACATCCAAAATCTTGAAATATGTAGGCAAAGATTGTAAAAGTTTTAGGTCTAATCATGACTAGAATCTTCATGCAAAAAAAAAAAAAAAAAAATCAGATTTGAACTTTCCATATATTCTACCCTAAATGTGTGTTTTTTTGTTCTCTTTTTAATTTATCTGTCTGATAAGTCAGAACTTGAGATGTCATATGGTGGGAAAATCATTATAATGATAAACTTGAATATAGAAAATCTTTACTTAACTACTGTAACCAGAAACTCCTCTTCCTATTAGCTAATATTGAATTATAAATTAAACTGTTGGTAGTCAATATGCTGAGATTTAGTACTAAATACAAAGGTCTGTTCTTAGAATTATTTTAGTAACAATTCATAATTCCATCTATTCAGAAGTTATTTTTCAGCAAGTTGAATTTGCATAATTTCTATGTATTCTTTTGAATACTAATTAAATGGGATGGATAGTAGTAGAATCAAAAGATTTTTCAGCTGCCATCTTTTTTACTTTTATAGATAACTTGAATGTTTGAGCTTTAAAGCTTCTCCAGGAAAACTAGTTCTTCAGCTCTTGGCCAAACAGCAACAGCGAAGAAACTCAACTGTACTGTGAATCCAATATTAATGCAATGAGAGTGTGAGTTAGAGGCAAGTAGGACTCGTGTACATCTACAGTAACAAAATTTTAATGCTTCAGAGTTTCTCAGCAGTCTGAGGTGTGTTTAAACTCAGTTCCCTCAATGATGTTAAATATGCCTAATTCATATTTTAGTCCTTTTACTCTGTCATCTGCGTACATTCAGCATTTAATTATTCACATAAATAGTCTTACCAGTCTACTCTGTCCATGGGCCATCCTCTTCCTCCGAGACCACAGTAGCATCCATAACGTAGGTAGGCAAGAGGAGATCGTCCTGTAGTACATCGAACAGCTCCAGCTAATTCAAGAATTCCTCTTCGGTTTCTAAAATGGGCTTCCCCAAAAGTGCCTTTATAAACTGTGGAAGAAAAACTTTTTATTTTTTATTGAATCAAACATACAGATATAAAATAGGTTTGGTTAGTTGTTTGTTTTTTTGGTTTTTTTTTAACTTTCATAATGAATATCAGTACTTGAAAATAATACAGTTTTCTTTTTGACACTTTGGGGCCACACTCACTGCTTGACCCAGTCCTTTTTTGCCCCAATCTATAGTGAGCAGAATACTGAACGTTCTGAATAGATGCAGTTGTTTCCTCCCATCAAGGCAGCATACAATGGCAGACTTCAGTCCCTTCCCGTCTTAAAAGTGGCAAGGGCTAGCCTGTGTTCTGTGGTCTAGGTCCACTAATCTGCTAAGACTAGATGCTCTAAGCATTGCCGTATTTTCTCATTAGGATAACATGCAATTTTGCCCATGTTGTTACTTTGTAGAATGTAATGCTTTATGTTTGTGCAAATATATCCTCTGTGATGGGGTTCTGTTTTTCCTTATTTTAAGACAAAGAAGCGAAATAACTGTCAGGAGTGGTGGGGTGGGTGTAGAGCAGGGAAGTGGGTGGGTGCTAGGAGTCATTTCCAGAGAAATTAGGAGAAGGGTTGCTTATTTTTTTCTGTTGCATTTTGTTTGGGTTTTGATGTTGTTTAAGGGATTCTCACCATTATTGCTCCAGAACAAGATCGTATTTAGGAACTTTATTTTAACTAATCCATTTCAGTACTAAAGGTCCAGGGCAGCAAGTAAATATTGAGACAGCAGATGACTTTTTTTAGGGCTTCATGTCATCCTTCAGGTTGAGCTAATGCATCAAAGACCCTGAATGGTAACAGGCAGCATTTCCTTGCAGTGCAGGCTCCAAGCTATTTGCAGCAATTTCTAAAAAGTTGGATGAGTACAAAACAAATTAATGGAAGATTACTGATTATAGAGTTGTCTTACTAATTAAACTAATGGTTTATTTTGGTATGAGAACAGTTTATAAACCTTAACTCTCAGTATTGGATACAGATTGGGAAAGACATTAAGCTGTAATAACAGATAATATCAGTGAGAGAGACAGCAGAAAAAATATTTAGACTATTTCATTGAAAGTTTTGATATTTATTTTCCTACAGTATATGATTATACAGTTTGTATATAATCTCTATAATCATATAATCTATTATAATAGACTAACAGACTAATCTATTATAATAGATTATATCATCAACTGTAATCAGTTAATAGAAGATCTGACAGAAAAATATTGTTCTCAGCACAGCTGAATAACTTAAAAAGCATGGGATGCTGGTGACCTCCAGCACTTGTGATTTCGTGAAACAAAGGGAATAAACATCTCATGAAATCACCTCACTAAGAAATACAGTTGGTTTGTATGTGAGAATGGTAAAAGCTTTTGAATGTTTGTAGGTAATCCTTACTTATGAAAATACGTAGGCCTCCTAAGACAATATTTAATACTTTTCTGACTGGTGACTACTCGCAGATCTTGTTGCCTTCTTTGTGGGCACGTCATCTAGGGAGAGGAGAGGATGTTGAAACAAGAGTGCTCAAGCTTGCATATGCATATTTGGCCATTGATTAAAAGCAATCGCATCTTGAGGAGTTAAAAAAAAGCTTACTTGGCTATGTAGTCAGTTGCAGTTGCATTTAAAAACTGTTCCATTGGCACTAAAACTTCCTTGCTAAGATAGTGAATAGTACCTATTGTGTCATGGTTCCCATTCCAGGATATTATCTGCTGTTCAGTTATATAGGTTTTCTGGTAAAAAGATCCTTTCATGCTCTCCCAAAGGGTCCATAAGGTGTACTGGGTGGACTCTTTGGAACCTGTCATTCTATGTGTCAAAATAATAGTCACTTTGTGCCACTGACACATGATCTCCCATTCTGTTGCAACTCTGAATATACGTTTCAGCTCTGGGTAGCAGAAGCATCCATTTGAGTATAACCAGATTCTTATCTTTACGAAGTGTTGAAAGTGTTATTTTCACTGTCAGTACAGGTTCAGTAAATTCCCAGCTGAAAAACAACTGCAGTGAGGCTTCCGCATTACAAATGACAACTGCTTATACTCTTAAATCTTTAGTAAGATTTGGCTAGACCCTTGTAGCTAGCCAGTAATGTCTGAAGGAACCATGTTAGTAGTTAATGGCAAAGCTGGGTTTGCTCTGCATGACATTAGTGATTCTGAAGAAACTGAAGAATTTTTACATTCTGTCTTAGTTCCTGGCAACTGGGCAAGTATGGTGTAGGAGCACTATAAGACAGGAAGAGGAAACTAAGAATTTCCAAGTTGTGTCTCTGGCTGCGTCAGAGAATTGTTTGCTAACGTTGGACAAATCCCAGTCCCTTGATTTAAATCCATGTAGAGTAGAAGAGATGAAGTGTCTACTCCTGGAGAAGCTCAGGTATAAATCTTGAAAATGTGCTATATAAGTTAAAGAAAAGAAGGTGGGCTTTCTATCCTTGCATTTTTTTATGTTACAGCATCTGGACATCCAGGTGTAAAATAAGACTGTATTGTACTGTAGGTACTCTCAACATACCAAAGGAAAAGTCTCTGTTCCAACAGTCTTGTAACCTGGCTTTAATAAAAATGACAAAAGACCATCCTAGAACATATAGGACTATGGAAACAACCAAAGGAAGGGAAACTAAAACCATACCAATCCTAAGGCTACTTTAGGCACCGTAAAATAGCAGATGAGGAAAGAAAGAACCCCAAACAAATCTATGCAGTTGTCTTTGTGATTGTAATGACTAAGACAGAGAGATCTAAAGCCAGGAGATGACTTTCTGAAGACTGAAATCAAGTGAACACTAAAGACAGCCTGAAAGAAAGTAATACTAAGTAATATTATGTTTGTGTTGTGCTTGATTTTAAAACTGCAATTCCTGTTGCCCAGATTGGAGTCCTGCCACATTTGGAGAGTTTGAACTTCACCATGCTGTCTTGGTTTGTTGCCTTTTTAAGCTCTTGAGCATTCAGATTGTGTTAAGTGCTGTCCATTATGTCTGCAAGATGTTTTCCACTATGATGGAGACGTTTTTCTGAATAGCTTACGATAATATTTTAAAACCCAGTCCCTTAAATTTCCATATCCATTTAAAAACGCATCTTTTTTTGTGAAAGGACATATTTCCGATAATGTTTTACTCTTTGCAGTGCACAAACATAATAATTATTTTTGCAGATGCATAATTATATTTTTCTTAAGATGCACAGCTTTGCATAGTTATGATACATAACTACATTATTCATTAGCATCTAATACAGTCTATGATGTTTTGTGGGTTTTAAAATAAATGTTAAGCCATTCTTTCTAAGACTGAGGCTACAGAAACATTTTTTTAATGTTAAATATATGTAAGATTTCCAATAGTGGTATTTCCTTTGTACAGTCATAATGCTCCAGTAGTTCAGAACTTGAAACTTGGGAATAAGCAGACTTTCCGATGCATGTCCAAGATCTTGTCAGAAGTGGAAACCTTTCAACTGTATGCATTATAGAAACTTTTTTTTTTTTGCTTTGTTTTTTTTCCTCTGGTTTGATAAGCCATCAGGAATGGCCGTTTTAACCTCATCTTGTTGCCCAGACTACTATCTCTACAAACTGTGGTCTCATGTAAATTTTTTGAAAGGATAAATTTGCCTGTTTTGGTACTGTGGACCAAGCACTGAAAAACAGGTAAATTGCATTTCCCTTCCTCCTCACTGCCTACGGAATGGGTGACTGTGATGCCTGACTCAGAGCTATCGGGCCAAAGCCGGGTTCTCTGTAATGATCACTGTGGGCTGGCAGAAGCAGTGAAACAGTCTTTCATTGCTTTCCTTAACATTTTTGCTGAGGTTTGTGCCGTGCAAAGGCTGAAGTCTGAAGGGTGATCAAAATGCAGAAGGAATAATAGGGGCATGCTGAGGTCAGGAAGTGGAATTGGGGCAGTGAGCTTGGTGGGACCTTAAGTTGGCCCCATTATGCAAGCACCTTACCTTATGGTCTTCAATCATGTGATTGCCTTTTTCCCCCAGACCCCGCTTCATTCTGTGCACAGAATCTGTTATAAGAATGAATTGAGGCTCTTGTCCTTAGGATCCTTCTATTTGCAAGATTTGTGCTGATGAATTTGCAAGCAGCGTGGAAATGTATTAAAAAAGTGCAAGAAGACAAAAGTGAATCTCTTAATTAAGGCAGCCGAATGCTATTCTGGAAAACTGGATTTTATCCTTAGAGCTGTCACAGAGGTTCAGCATGAGGTTAATCCCTTTAAAACAATGCCTACCAATGTTTACTAATAGTAAGCTCTCAGCCTGCTGAATATCTTGGGGTTGGAGTACCAAGCTACTGGAATACTTGGTGAGAGCCAGGCTTTGAGTAAAGTTCCACATAATTTTAAGAGTTGTAGTTAAAATGGGGTTCTAATGTGTCATCGCTGGAATCTAAAATTAGTGGATGCTTTTTTTTGTGTTGGTCCACCTACCTATCTCAACAAGGGATAATACAGTTTCACAGAAGTATGAAAGAAACAAGTACATTCAGATACTGTACTGATGAATGCCTCAGAAAACCTATGAGGAAACGGACTGTAAATTATTACAACTGGTCTTTAATGCTGCTTAATAAATAGGACATAGAAGACAAAAAAAAATAATTATGCTTGCAAAGTGAGTAGTCTGCTCTGCTCAGGTATGCAGCAGGGGTCCTTTAATTACCTTTTCACATCATAACTTATTCATAAAGCCTGACTCATTTTTTCAGAATAACCCAGTTATGGTTTTGTAGCCAATCTCAGATGAAGCAGTTCTGAGCTTTTCAACTGCTCTGTAACTGAAGTGTTCTGAGATAGCTCTACTACGTACACGAAGAGCATGGGTAAATGTATTGGCTTTGTAGAAAGATTATTACTGCACCTCCAACCTGCAGTCTGATATTAAATCCTGAACTTTTAAACACAGTTGCACATTACTGATGAACTTTAAAAAAGTAATGTGAGACCCTCCAGCAAAGCGCCCAGGTTGCACAGGTAAATAGAGAAAGGGATGGTGCCGGTGCCGCTGTTAGCTGCCATCTCGGTATTTCTCGTTTGGGTGAGTTACACCCACGTTGTGCCCAAGCGCGTCTAGATCTTTCACAGCCCTGCTTTTCAAAGAGTGAGGGTACTCGCTTGCCGTGATCGTTTCTACTAACGCTCTTTCCCC
>NW_010142842.1:0-4443 GCF_000699245.1 Pterocles gutturalis | reverse complement strand
GGTAGGGAAGGTCAAGAAAGGCATGGTAGGGAAGGTCAAGCAAGGCAAGTCCCATACTCAAGCCCTGCTCTCTTGGCCAAGGTGGTGCAACGCCTATGCTGTCTGTCTTCTAGATCCACTGCAGAGAGATGGGAGTAGTGCTCACAGCCGACCCCAGAAGCAGATTTCAAATAAGCACACAGGACCTCCCTTTCTGATCTATACAAAATAATAAATAAATAATATTAACTGAAGAAGTAAATTGTTTTCTCCAAAAACACAACATAGAAGACATTCTCCTATAAATGACCACAGAGTGCATTCTCATATATGAGTTACAGAACTGCTTCAGTCTAGTCTATTTTTTTCTGATGTTACCATTTCTAACATTCAGAGTTTTTCACCACTGAAACCTGTAACAGAACAGAAACCTCAACACTATCACTTACTGATCCGTGACGAGAGCAAGGAAGAGGCAAAAGCTTAAGCAACAAATGGCAAACTCCTACCAAAGAGAATGAGGAGCATATGCATAAGAACAAAAGAAAAAATAGGCAAAGCAATAGCATCCGTGTGGTTAATTCTGTCAGCTTCAGGTGCTCGCTTGTGTCTGACACACTCTCAAAACCAGCAAACAAAAAGTTAATACATTGGAAAACATAACCCTCATAATGATAAAAGGCCATTGAAACCTAGAATTATCCACTCCCGACAGTGCAATAGCTGCATAATTAATGGTGCCTTCCTTTAATAGGCACATTATTGTCTTCCAGCTCCACACACACACTGGAATACACGGCCCTGTGCAGCAAAGCAAACACTGTTACCTTCCAGCTTCAATTCATTCACCTCTTCAGGCTACAGGATCAGTCAAGCTGTACATGTTAAGAGATGATGGTACATTATCCTGATCCTTCCCACCTGCATGGTAGGAGGGATTGGGAAGCTGACACATTCTATATTGCCAGTTTTCTTATACATTCCCACAAGTAACATGACACAAGAGGAGGGGAACGACAGAGTAGGCAGAAAAACTCTGTTGTATTATCAAGGTAGTCACCGCTACTACTACTGCTTCCCCAAAGGAAGAAGACAATATACAGAAAAACCATACTCAGAACAAGATATGTCTATAGTATACCAACTTGAATAACTGGACAAGGCAAACACATAATGTTCTAGTGGAGGTACATAAGCTAAACGGCTGAAGCAGCTTTCACAGGTCAATAAATTATAAGAACTTGCATGTGGCCTTGGAACAGGTGCAAACTAGAACCTGGTGTTTTATTCTTTTTAAAGCTAATACTTGTTCCTCTGGAATATGAGGTTCAGGTGGCCTCCACAGGGATAAACTTGCACAATAGTTTACCTGAAGAAAATTCCAAGATGCAGGTTATAAAATTGATGGAAAAGGAGGGTGAGCATGGAGGGTGAGGCTACAAGCAAAGCAGAGATTTGTTCAGGTGGTTAGAAACCAGCTTCCATGATATCCTGACTGACGGGATTCCTCATCTTGCAGAAAAAGAGTCAAAAGCACCAGATTTGTGTGCAGGGTAAGGCACCTAGTGCTGGTGCCTAGTCTTGCTCCTAACCTTAGGCTTCAGCTCCAAACTTTTCATCTGTTTGTACAGCCAGAGAAGTGGGTCCTGCTAGAACAAAACACAGAATAATACATCTCAGCCCGCCCAAAAACCCCAATAGTTCTGGGTTGGTGGGGCAACAGTACCACAGTACAATATTTAGATCTGGAGTTCCCATTACCCTGTTCCTTAATTTAGGGGAAATATAGTTCCTTTCCTTCCCTTTGCTTGCCTACCACCAGATGGATAAACAGCTATAGATAAGCCTATAAAGGCCAGTCCTAAGTATATTACATGAATATAAGAAGGTATTCGTTGATCAGATTTATCATGGATCTATAGTTACGTTCTGCAGTATTCATGACAATTTCGCCTTTGCTTTGAAAGATTGTTTTCCGTACTGAAAATACTGAATATTTTTGGCCACTAAATTAAGCTGAATAACAGTTCCAGCACACCTGATTTTGGTCAACTCTATCAATTTTTGCAGGAATAAAGCCCACATTTTACAAGATCTATGGAGAGTTTTTATGAACATTTTACTTGATCACAGAAATAAAGTTGAGTTTAAGGGACTTCATTCCATAACCTGCTTAGCCGAGTTGAATGCAGTAATGACAGACTCAATCCCACAAGAAACAATCTATGAACGAGAAACATGCCAATAGAACCAGGAATACAATATATATCATCATAGTTTACAAGTTAGTAAACTGTGGTAACATATTTCCAAGAAGAAAAAGGTGTTAACTAAAGTTTAGTTTTCACACTTCATCTGTGGTTACAGATATCATTCCACAGAGGATTAAAGAGGGAATAAAGAGGGAGTGGGGTGGAGTGGGTGATGTTTAAATCAGAGAATTAAGGAGTTGCTAATACAACCTTGTATAAAAATTCAAATATGATTTGAGCAATTTTTTTTCCACTCAGTACAATCAGCTCAATCAGCAAGAGAACTTTTAGTTTAAGTTTTGTAGTAGAGATTTTTAAGAACATTGACTTTTTAGTGGTAGAAATAAACTTTTATTCTTTCCTAACATCAAGCCTCAGCCCTTGAGACAATTAAAAATCAGTTCTGTCCTGTGAGTGCTTCTGACAAAGTGAAGCCTGTGAGAAATTTCAACTTTCTAATTCAGAATTAAAAACAAAACAGGGAGGTATTTAATTTCAATTAAAAAGAAAAGACTGATACTGTCATTATACCATTAGTCAGTGCAGTGAGAGTTATTTCTTAGCTACCAGCTAATGGAGGAACTTCTGGCTTCAGCAGATGAAGGAGGAAGAAAACCTAAACTTTTAAATCTTGGATAAAGCAGCAAGGTGAAGAAGGAAGTGCACTCAGAGAACACAATAACATTTCAGCCCAGTGTAGTCCTTAGAAAGTCACAGACAAGAGAAAGACAAAGTTCTGTGAAAGTTCAAGAAATAAAAATATAATGGATGGGACATAAAAAAAATCCAAACCCATGGAATTTTTCAAATCTATACAACTTCTTCTGGAAGTAAGAAAGGTACCTTCCATTAGAGTGTAGACTTACATGTAGACATGTAGCCTTCAAAGTTGTTACAGTCTGATCAAAATATCCAAGAAACTACTTGCTCCTAAGCCATCTTTTTCACCTTATGACTCCCAAATATAAACCAACAAGAAATTAAGCTTGAGAATAAAGCCAGCTTCAAATCAAGAAATGCCAACACCTGCTGGTGCTGCCAAGGGAGGATTTGCCACCTCGGTGAGTCCCCCTGAGCATTGGTTCCCCTTCTGGCAGGAGCTGCCATGGACAGACCAGCAGAGTAGAAACCCAGGAGGTTATGGGTTCTTCCTTCCTCCCCACAGCCCTCTGGCCAGCAGCTCCCACCCTCTTTATAGTCACCAGGGGCAGCTGGATTGGGGACAGGCAACAAACAGCCACTTAGCCTGGGAAATGGATTTACTTTGCAGGAGAAGGAAGCTAAAGGCATCTCTAGCCAGTAGACCTTATATAAACCATCAAGATACCCTTTGGGAAGCTATACTTAGCGCTCCCAAGCAAAGGCGTGCTGGCTCAGGGACCATGTAAGAGCACAATCACAGAATCACAGAATCCCAGAATGGTTTGGGTTGGAAAGGACCTCAAAGATCATCGAGTTACAATACGTTGTTACGGTACTGTCTTCTGAACAGGCTGAATCCCCCCATCTCACGGTGGTTCTAGGCTGTTCAGGATAAAGTCAATTCAGCTTGCCTTTACCACAACTATTCTTTTTCTACATTATTTATTCAACTTTGGTCTGCTCACGGTTGAAATGCCACAACTACTAAGAGGAAGGTTATTCATTAAAATGCAGAAAGAATAATCAGATATTGAAGAGGCAGACAGTATAAGAAGATAAGTGTTTGTTTCAAGAGTTATGAAAGAGCACAGGGTACACGGCAGGAAAAGATGGGACCATTTGTGTGGTTGTCACTAGATGCCTAACCCAGGTCAGTTTGCCAGTGCTGTGTGTAAGGGTGCCAAATTAAAAACAAGCCAAAAACCACCCCCACCCCACTGAATCTCATGAAACCCATCATCTGGCAGGAACTCTACAGATAAACCACACTTCACAAAATCTGTGCTTAGACCTATCTTAAATAAAGGATAAATGAAGATTTCAAACTGCAAAATAAGGTCATTCTGAATAGTCAAGAACAGTACAATCCACAGAAAAATGTCGTTTAGGAAAATCACTTTTCCTTTACCAGCTGCCAGGTGAGATGACCAGAAGCTCTATTGCAAACATAGTTTAGAAAAACAGAAGATGAGAAAAAATTTTGTGAAATTTTCCGAATTATTTCTGTGAAACCCAAAGCATTTTTCACTGCAACTGTAAAAGGGTTTGTCGTGGGTTAAAGACTGCTTAA
>NW_010142841.1:0-4125 GCF_000699245.1 Pterocles gutturalis | reverse complement strand
CAAACCATTCTATGATTCTATGAAAACAGGTGCCTACCAGACCCAGTTGGCTCCACAATTGGAAAAGGAGAAGCTATTTTTTACGTAGTTCATCATGAAAGATGTTAACATGTTCAGTGCTTTCATTTGAGTCAACTGTGATGTGAGCTGGATGATAAAAATATATATTAGGGAGTGAATGAGATGGCCTTTCCCATTGTTTTTGTTCTGGCCCATGTTTATCCAAAAGCTTGGTTTCACATTGAAGTACAATGGGTAGGAACTTGCAAAGTGTAATCTTGGGCCCACTGCTGTGACCATGGAAGAGCTGTACCTTACACCATCAGAGAGCTGTGGAGATTAACTAGTTAAGCTTTGTGCACTGCTTTATTTTGGGGAAGTCCTCTGAAAAGCTGTTAAACACAAAACACAATTTCAATTCCACATTATCACGGGTGCAACTTTTGCTACTGAGTTTTCAGTAGAGTATTCTATTTATTCATATTTTTGCATAAATTTACTAGCCCTTTTGATTTTGTTTCTCCAGCTGCTCTCTTGTGGCCTTCTTGAAAAGCTGAAGTTCAGCGTTTTAGAACTGCAAGAGTACCTGGACACATACAACAACAGGAAAGAAGCAACACTCTCGGTATGCTGGATTATGTTATGTTCTTGGTTTTACGTGTGTGCATACTTATTATGTCAGGAGACTGCAGATACACTCAGATCTGTTTAAACTAGTGTTCAGTAGAAAAAGATATTTCAGGTACTGGATTCACTAAATGTTTCTTCCTGAATATATGAATCAGAACAAAAAAAATAGCTATTGTATCCCTTAATTTTAGTAACATTGGCATCTTTAACATCCCTGGTCTCTCCTTTCTCCTATTCAGTAATGAATTCATTTTCTTGGTTTATGCAATTCAAATACTAATAGAAATCAAGACTACACTTTTTACAGTCAAAGCAAATTGTCACAGTGTGTGAATGAAAAGTGCAACTGCAAAATTGTATTTGTTTACATGCTGTGCTGTGAAACTAAAATACTGCTTACCTTTCTTCAAATCAAACTGTAGGCCTTATTCTTATCTTCAATTTCTCTCTGAAAACAGTGGCTTGCAAACTGCAAAGCAACATTTGCTGGGGGCTCACGAGACGGAGTTATTACCTGCCAGCCAGGGGACTCAGAAGAGAAGGTAATGAGTGAGCAGTATTATTTCTCTCCTGTAAAGTGACCTATGTGATGTATCTTGTTCTCAGACACACAAGAGCCTGCTGTACTTCCTCCTTGTCTCTCTGCTGGGTTGGGCATAATCCAGTTTTCACACTTAAGGCTCAAAGGTATTGTTGTTGTCTCAGTCTTGGCCACAGGAAATGGGTAGTATTCAGAGGCAACGCTTCTGCCTTCCTAGTCTAGACAAGAAAGCAGAACTAACCCCGCCTGGGTTGTGTGCGCTCTCTGTTTTAGAAACATGTTGCAGCAGCACTTTCCCAGAGCACAGTGTCTCAGAAAATCACTCCTGGTATACTGTGGTTCCATGTTACACCCATTTTATCTACAACTGTTACAGACTCAGTCTGTGCAACAGCACAACTTTCTTGGTTCAAATCCACTTAGATTAGTAGTTATGAAATAATGACTGTAAAATGGCCATTGAAATAATTTATGCTATAGATAAGTATTTATAGCTAAGGCAAATATCTCTTTATCCCTTTTGAACAAGTTTTACACACACGCGTGTGTATATACTGATTCCAGTTAAGAAATCAGTCTTTTCAGAAATCAGCACCATCGGTGGGCATTTCTACTAAGTAAACAGCTGGTATCTTAGTGGTATAGAATGAGTTGAGAAATGTTATTTTTGTGGGTTTTTTCTCTTTTGGAGGAAAAAGAATGGAGGGATGGGAAAAGGAGGGGGCTGGAGAGAATTAGGCAAAATCAGGAAGCCACAGAAGCAAGTAGAAAAAAGCAACATCTCCTCTTTCCATGTATTTTAACTTTAAAAATACAATTATGACATTTACAGAACACACAGTTGCCTGTTGTAACCACTTTTTTCAAATACCTTCTTTTATTCTTATGTTGGTTTCAGTTTGTCTTTTCCCCCAGTTCACTTTATTTTCTTCTGTTTTCATCTTCACCTCTCTTTGCCACGTCTATGTATTTGTCTTCCTGTCTTTGAATTCCCTTTGTTTTTTTTTTTAATTTTTTTTTTTTGACATTCCCCAAGAATCTCAAATCCTTGCTACCCCTGCATTTTGGCTTCCTTGACCTTATTAGCAAATCTAATTTGCTAATAAATCCTCTGGCTGCAATCACAAGTGGTGGGAAAATTGTTCAGTCTTCCCCTACCTGGCACTGGCACCAGCAAATGTTACGGACACCTTCCATTGCAATTAAATGAGATACTGTCTCTTCTGTAGTTGTAGTGGTGTACAGGGAAGATACAAGCAAGCTATTCTCAAATCTAAAAAAGAGAGACCTGAAACAAATGCCACTACCTCTCCTGCAAGTACATCAGGAGAGGGAGATAAAGTATACATAGGGAGGTGTAACTATTGGAACTTGCATGAGCTTCTCTTCCCACTGATGCACAACACCCTGAACAGTGACTTCAGACTGTAGTGTTACATGTCTTGCTGTATACAGCTTAACTTATCCTCTTTTGGAAACCCATAGAATGGGATGGGGGATCACGCGTCTTGCTGATGACCTACATTGTTTCTTTTTTTAAAAAGTAGAGGAGAGAGACTGCTGAGGATAAGGAATAAACTATGATCTCAGCTCACATAGCTGGCCTAAATGCATCTAAAAGTTAATAAATGTCATGTTCCACTTGTGTGGGTTTTTTTAATTAGGTGTTCTCTGTTTCAGAACTAAATGTGTGTTTTGTGAAGCCAGGGTTAGTATTTTTACTGCTTATCAAACAGACTGAAAAGAAGGATTTCTCACTCCTTCAGGAATCCCTGGTTTCTCCCCAGCGCTGTTCCTTCAGCCCAAAATGCATTATTCCTTGGAAGCTGCCAGGATGGTAGGTCTTTGATCAACAGGCATAATTCTCTTCTTCCCCATCTCGTTCACCTGTTAATTGAAGCAGCTCTTCCCAAAGGAACAATCTGTTTACTCAACAAAAGTGTAATGGGAGGAAGAGTCCAGGGAAACTGAGGAAATGTGATTAGGAAGGGACAAGGAAAAACTACTCCTAGACTGGCAAGTATTTGTTTTCTTATCTTTCCTCTCCTCTTCTCCCTCAGCCTGAAAGGCTAAAGAATCTAGTAATTGTAGGGGGGAAAAAAAAAATCTGTCTTATAGTGGTAGTCACAGGGCACCTGCCTAAACTCTTAAACTCATTGAGGGTTAGAATATCTGCTGAAAACTTCTGGCATTAAAAAATTGCCTAGCTAAGCACAAAACCAGACTACTTCTGGAAAAGGTTCAGAAGTGACTGTAAGGAAGAAAAGCAACTCCTTACTCTATAGAAGGCAAAATCTTAGATTCTCAGAACTCCCACCTGGTAAAAAGCTTGAGATGAAAATAGTCCTCTCTACAGACAAGACAGGTGTAGGACCATATTCAGCATTAGCACAAGCGGTTGCATCACAAATGCCTGTTGATGCTGTTAACTAACTTGGCACCAATTTCTCTAATCAGATCTTATTTCAAAATAATTGCACACCATTTGTTGACCATCGCTACTGTTACTGAAAATGGGCAAAGGTACAAATTGCTTATTCTGACATTAAAGAAACCTGAAACAGAAGTTGTCTAGGTCAGCTACTAGAGCTAGCAGCTATCCTGAAATTGGGTAAAAGCTTCATGTCCCAGAATGGCTTTCCCCTTTTTATTCATGCAACAGATTACATGATTTGGATGTATCTGGGATTTGCAAGCTTTGATGCTGCATTGAGCAACAGAGTCTCAAGGACATAGGAGTCAATTTATAGACAAAAGATAACTGTTGTGCTGTCTGTCCAGATGCAACAGTCTTGGATGAGTACAGCTATCAGTACATCCTTCAACTGTGCTGAACGGGGATTTTTTAAATTTAGTTAAAGACTTTTTTTGTTTGGTTTGGCTTGTTTTGTTTTGTTTTTTAATGGAAAAGAGATACATGGAAGATCCTTGTGATGGGTTAGCCCTTGGCTGGG
>NW_010142840.1:0-5114 GCF_000699245.1 Pterocles gutturalis | reverse complement strand
GATGTTAAACAGGACAGGCCCCAAAACTCTTGAACTAACATCGTTGTCTATCCAAAGAGAACACTGGCTAATTCTTCTTTTGAAGGACTTTGTACTTACTTTCAATGGAAACAACACCATGCCTTATGGTCTTTGTTACTTATAACAACACTGACTAAACTGACATAAGGAAACAGAAAAGAAAAGGTACACCTTGTAACTTAGATATCTAAGAAACCTGTACCAAGCAACTCAAACAACTTGGTGAAGTTTGGTTTAAATATTTTTCTCTTTGGTAACTTGATTGTTTTGATTTATCACTTTTACTTGGATTGACTTATTTCCTGATTGTGCCTTTATAAATTTCTTTGTATTTAAGCCCAAGAACTTAACTGAGATTCGGGGTGAGGGTGTAGATGGGAACTATACAACACTGTTACGGCTGCTTCTAGAAGCTTGGGAAGATCTTATTCCTGTTTTATTGCTAAAAACTAGCCTTTTTTTGATATTGCAGAAAATAAATTAAAGTACCATCCTGTCCCTCTTGCCCAGGTTGGTTTTTTTTTTTTTGTTGTCATTAAATAATAAGAGAGCAGAAATTTTTAAATAATATTTATAATTCCATCACTTTGATTTTTAGGATATGGGAGTATTATATTGCCTTTTTTTTAATGTCTGTTGTTTGGTACTCAACAGAATCAGGTAAAGAATGTTGAAGAAAGGATTACATAGGGCATGGGCTGCTGCTGTCTTTTTTTCTTCTTAAAAATGGTTTTCTTGTAGAATATCATAAAATCCAGTGTTGTTTTCTGTGATGCTTTAGCTCTGCATGTGCCTGACATGCATCAGAAATATGTAAGGCAAAGAGGCTTTTTTATTATAAAGACCAGCAAGCAGGGGGGAAGTGGCATGCTGTCAGATAAAAATACCATTCCCGAGAATTTCAGAGAGCATTTAAGCTGATTGGAGACCAGTAGAGATTTTCTCTTATCACCTTTTTTTTTCTGTTTCTAATACGTCATTTATTGAAAAGGTATTTGTCATGTGTTTTCTCTCTTTAAAGGACATTTGGGGGTAGTGTTATAACACAAGGTTTAGCCTCCTGCAGAAGGCATAAAAATGAAATTAAATTATTACTTTACAGCTCTTTCATATACTGCATAGCTAAGGTTGGAAAATGAAAATTAATTCACTGACTTTCTATCTGCTTTCACCTAGAAAGATTTCAGGTGGTTTTGTTTGTACATATATAATTCAATAAAGGGTACACGTATATTTTTTATCAATTAAGTTGCACCTTCTCTATTAATATTTTATGCATCTTTGGCATTTTATCTATCAAATTAAGACCCTTCTCTTGACTGTCTGCAACTGGATTAGAGTATGGGCTAAATATGTCAAGTAAAATAGGTTAAGCAAGATGTTGAAATGTATCCAGCTGAGTTATGGATTCATAGAACTGTACATATAAAAAAAGCATATTTTCACTGCAAGTCGGTTTCAATGAATGGTGAGATAAAATAGCCATAGCTGCAGCACACCCTCTTTAATCCTTATTCAGTACGTCAAGTAGGATATTCTGGATTGAGAGATCCTGAAAAAAGGGCTACACATGAAAAATTTATTAGCAGACCAGAGTGTCTGAGTTAACAAATGATTAAAAATTAATGACTGATGAGCTGCTATGACTGCAGCTCATGTTATAGTGAAGTCAATTACTGTGTGAATTTGCAGCATGTCCCCTGCTTTCCACATATTTGTCATTGATGCCCCATATTCCACTATTGTAATGTCCCTTTTAAGCATATTAATACAAACCTACACAGCAACATTTAGCTGCAAAGCCGGCATCTGTCATACCAGTCCTGTGCTGTGCTTTGTGCAGCTATTTGGAAGCTGGTCTCTGTTCAGTGTTGCTTGGTTCTACTCTGCCACTGCTTCCCCGGCCCCTGGCCCCCTCTGAAAGTAGCTGCTTGCACAGACCCTCTACTCCAGATCTACAGAGAAAAATGGGACAGGGATTAGCCTCACACTCTCCTCCTTAACTCTGCTGACAAATGCATTTGAACAGAGCAGAGTTGCAGCCTTTTGGTAAGTTTTCTGGGACTTTAGCAAGAAAGACGCAAGGATGGGAAATTCTAGGGAGGGCTGAAGGAAGATAAAAGGCTTGCAATGATTCTCATAGTACTTCATGTTGCAGACCTGAAATCTTCATTATGTTTCATCTCTCATTGAGCCTGTGTTGGCAGAAGCCAGTAAAGCAGAAGAAAAAAACAACTTCGCGGGGAAAGAAGAAAAAGACTCTTTTGAGGGGAAGGGTTGGGGGTTTTATTTTTCTTTTTCTTTTTTTCTTTTTTTTTTTTTTTTAAATTGAAAGTATCATAGAAGTATGAGCTCTGGTAAAAGTGTGATTTTTGTTGGGCAACCCCAGGTATTGTCGTGTGTTTAAAAAAATCATCACCCATCCTGAGTGCAGTGCCTTGGCTGACGTGAGAGCTTACTCTTCTTTCACTAAGAAAACCGCCATATTGCAGTTTTACATTTATTGGATGGCAAAAATGAGCACATGAGCAAAAACACAGAGCAATAAACTTGTAAAAACTTGTTACCCCAGGACACACCACCTCCACTTTGCTGGCCTGAGCCCCAGAAAAACTAGAACTTTAATTTATACATCCTGGCATGACAGATACTTTCAATTATAGCATACTAGAACTTAGTCTAGGGTTCTCTGATTGTTGATGTAAGCTTAGAGCAAAGCTCAGTTTCTCGTTTGGGCTACCAGTGCAATGAATATGAGAGGGCAGCATGAAGGTTCACAAACTTATCTTGAAAGAAGTTGAAACAGGCAACTGAATCAGGCTTTTCAAGGGGGTCAGACACTGTTACACATATAAAAACATTCTCTGTAAATGTCTTTGGGGATGTAAAAAAACAAGATTAGTGACTTTAGAGATGTTTTTAAAGAGTCAATCCATAAAAGATGGCAGGCTGTGGATTGCCTGTTTTTTTTGGTGGCAGTAGTAATACAATGAACTAGTAATAGTAATAAAATGTATTGTTACAAACAGCATAAGACCATGACTCAGGGAAATTGATAAAAGAGCGAAAAAGTCATCAGCTGTTTTTTTACACTTACCTGAAAGAAGTAGCTAGGTAAGTGTGACAAACTCCTCAGTTTTTGGGTTGAACCCAGTTACGTGATCTTGCCCTCGTGGCCAAGAAGGCCAATGGCATCCTGGAGTGTATCAGAAGGGGGGTCAGTAGGTCCAGAAAGGTTCTTCTCCCCCTCTACTCTGCCCTGGTGAGACCGCATCTGGAATATTGTGTCCAGTTCTGGGACCCTCAGTTCAAGAGGGACAGAGAACTGCTGGAGAGAGTCCAGCACAGAGCCACGAAGATGATGAAGGGAATGGAGCATCTCCCTTATGAGGAAAGGCTGAGGGAGCTGGGTCTCTTTAGCCTGGAAAAGAGGAGACTGAGGGGTGACCTAATCAATGTTTATAAATATGTAAAGGGTGAGTGTCAGGAGGATGGAGCCAGGCTCTTCTCTGTGACATCCAGTGATAGGACAAGGGGCAATGGGTTCAAGCTGGAACATAGGAGCTTCAACTTGAATATGAGAAAAAACTTCGTCACGGTGAGGGTGACAGAGCACTGGAACAGGCTGCCCAGGGAGGTTGTGGAGTCCCCTTCTCCGGAGACATTCAAAGCCCTCCTGGATGCATTCCTGTGTGAGCTGGTCTAGGTGTTCCTGCTCCGGCAGGGGGATTGGACTAGATGATCTTTCGAGGTCCCTTCCAATCTCTAACATCCTACCTCCCCAAAGGTGATTTTACCTGTGAAGCGGTCTCATGTGGCTTTCTATGATGGCTGGTGCAAAAAAAAGAACAAAAATACTACGTTGAGGTAACTTCAGTTTTGCTGAGCAACAGTATTCCAGCGCTATGTTATAAAAAGTGAGTCATGAAACAATGTAGATTATAATTACATCTTTTACTGGAAGTTTTACTGTGACTTGGATTTCTTTGCATAACGTAATTAGTGCCTATTATTAGCAGAACAAAGACTTGAAACAAATCCACTATTGTATATATATTTTAATCCATTACTGTGACTAAAGTAATCATTCTACTGTAATATTGGATGAAAGATAATATGCCTTGCTAATTTACAATATTCATTTAACTACATATTGTCTTGAGTACACTTAAAAATAGTCTTATACAGAAATGCTAAAACTGAAATAATGCAACTTCCTGTTGGTCTAGTGTTCCCCTTCTGATAAATGAGAAGGGAAAACTGGCTTCCTCAGACATGGAAAAAGCTGAGGTACTCAATCAGTGCTTCGCCTCAGTCTTCACTGGTGGCCCGGCTTCCCATGTCTGTCAGGACCCTGAACCTCTAGGTGAGGGTGAAAGGAGCAGAATCCCTCCCCCTGTAACAGCAGAACAAGTCCGAGACCGCCTCATGTCACTGAATGTATTTAAGTCTACGGGGCCAGACGATATGCATCCCAGGGTTCTGAAAGAGCTGGTTGATTGGGGGGGGAGCCACTCTCCATCATATTTGAAAAATCATGACTGTCAGGTGAAGTCCCCGGTGACAGGAAAAAGGGAAACATTACTCCTATTTTTAAGAAAGGGAGAAAAGAAGACCCGAGGAACTACAGGGTGGTGAGCCTCAACTCTGTGCCTGGGAAGATCATGGAGCAGATCCTCCTAGAAACCATGTTAGGCCATGCACGAGACCAAGAGGTGATCCGAGACAGCCAACATGGCTTCACCAAAGGCAGATCTTGCCTGACCAATCTGGTGGCCTTCTATGATGGAGTGACAGTATCGGTGGACAAAAAAAGGGAGACAGATGTAATCTACCTGACCTTGTGCAAAGCCTTTGACATGGTCCCTCATCACATCTTTCTCTCTAAATTGGAGAGGTGTGGATTTGAACAATGGACTGTTCAATAGATAAAGAATTGGTTGGCTGGTTGCAGCTGAAGGGTTGTGGTCAACAGCTCTATGTTTGGGTGGAGGCCAGTCACAAGCGGTGTCCCTCAAGGGTCTGGGACTGGTGCTCTTCAACATCTTTACCAACGATACAGATGACGGAATCGAGTGCACCCTCAGCAAGTT